>NW_008705420.1:585116-610254 GCF_000326865.2 Helobdella robusta | reverse complement strand
TCCACATACACGCACGCACGCACGCATACACAAACTCACACATACATGCACGCACACACAAACACATATATTTGTAAGTATATTAAAGAGATAGTGAGAAAGAGAGAAAAAGAGTAGTAAAGGACTAAGTAGAGAAACAGTGAGAGAGAGAGAGTTATAGATTTCCGGATTTTTACCAAAGCTTTTAAATTTGAACTTAACTCAGCTGCATTTTTTGTAATGTACGGATGGGCATAGGTGTGTTTCTTCAGATACGAAATACTCTATTCTCACATTCTTACAATTTGTTCTTTCTCTAGATCCATCAATTCATTTCTTCATTCATTCGTTCATTCAGTTAGTCAGTCAGACTATTGCCATCCTTCCATTAACTATCCATCCTTTATTAATTTATTATTAATATTCAGTTTTAATTTATTTTTTTTTTATAAAAAGAACCTGAAAAACGCAAATATTTCTGCAATCATCTTCAATTAATTAATCAGCTATTCAAATAAAACAAAAAATATTAATACGAATAATAATAAATAATTAAATAATAATAATCATATTAATGTCATTTATGTTTAATCACTTCATTTATATATATATATATATATATATATATATATATATATATATATATGTTGAAGGAGACCATATTTTATACAGTGTTGTACGAGTTCTAGCGAATTGTAGGCATTAATCAATTTAAAGTTTGTCTCTTCAACTTTCCTAATAAGAATATTCTGAAATTAGTCTATAAGATGGTATAGGAATATCGGAAAAAGCTTTTCCGTTCTATCCTGCTTAAATGTTCCAGCGAGCTTAAATTAAATAAAAATTTTGGTTTTCAACTCAAGAAACTTGACAATGATTTACGATCTATCGTCAGACAAATCAGAAAACTAAATAGGAAGCTAACTACCGTGGAACATGCTGTGATTTTCATATATATATATATATATATAGACAATAATATAAGACATATATATATATATATATATATATATATATATATATATATATATATATATATATATAAATATATATATATATGGATTAGTGAAATTAGGTAAGATTTAATATAAATTAATCGCATTTAATGGAATTTAATTATATATATATAATTTGGAATGAATAAAAAATTAAAAAAAAATGAATGAACGAACAAATGAGTGAACAAATGATTGAATGAACGAACAAGCTAAGTAAAAATAAATGAAATAAGTTTACAACCAACCAACCAACGACAACACAACGATAGAAAGAATGAATGTATGAGCTACGAAACGAATGAGTGAATGAATGGATTAATAGATGAATGAATGAGTGGCTGAACGAATAAATGAACGATTGAATAAGCAAATATAAAGTAATAAATGTATGACAACAAGTGCGGACCAAAGGCGAAAATTGGAGTTCCTCAAGGTTCGGTGCTATTTGTTATCTACATTAATGATATCGACTCTGGCCTAATGTCAAAGATATCCAAATTTGCAAACTTGAATGCAGGGATAGACTAAAAGAATGCGGATTAACAACAATAGAAAGGAGAAGATGCAGAGGAGGTCTGATTCAGACATATAAGTTAATAACTGGAAAAGAAGAAACACCGTTCACCAGGTTCTTTCAACTAGAAAATAAGAAAGGATTAAGAGGTCACAGATAATCCAGTAAAGCAAAAATTCTTCAGCAGCAGGGTGGTAAACGCTTGGAACGAGCCAAGCGATAAAATTGTCACAATGGATTCAATCAACAATTTTAAAATCAAGCTAGGATGCTAGGACATTTATTTTGTAGTGGTTCTTACACAGACGCTAATCTACTAAACCATTTTAAACTTTGTTAAGTTATGAATGAATGAAATGAAACCAAAACGACAGATGAATGAATGAATGGATGAATATAAGAATGAATGAATAAACAAACAATAATAAATAGATAGAACGAGCAAACCGAGTGAACAAAGGAACGAACTAATAAAAAATGAATGAACAAACTTTAAATGTACAATTATTTGCATCTAATTCAATTTTATGTATTCAAGTCACTTGAATGATTGAAAAAAAATAATAATAATAATAAATAACAATGTTATTAATAACAACAACAATAAAAAACATTAAAAAAATAGTTATTTCAAATGTTTCAACTGATTATGTTAGGCAGGGGTGGGCAAACTTTTTTGCTGTGAGGGCCGCATTGAGAACTATTTTACCTTTGAAGGGCCGCACAACAATTTTTTTCTTTTTTCGACCCGGGGGAGAATTTTTTTAAGATTTGTGGCTTTTTTTTTGGTGATAAAGTCTGGCCGGCGACCTTTTTCTGATCGTAGTTCGCCCAACCCTGATGTGTTAGGTATTAGCACGCAATAATATCTCATTCATTCATTTCTTCATACCTTCATCCATCCACTCACTCACTCACTCATTAATTAGTCTATCGGTTTATTCATTCATTTATTTATTGATTCATTCACTCATGCCTTAATTAGATTAATGATTCATTCATGCATTCATTCCCTTAATCATTAGTCTATCTAATCAAATTAATGTCTTCTAAAAATCCATAAATATATATTTATATATAGATGATATATTACATAATATATAATTTATGTAATTATAAACATACCATTAAATAATTATTTACAATTGTAAAAAAATCTCGAAAGTCTGTAAAAAAAAACCAGCCAATGAAATGAAAGAATGGAGCATGACGTCAAACAATGCCGACCAATCAAATCATTCGATCCATATAAATATACAAGTTAGCAACTAATGATATCAAAGAATAGATATAATATTATCTCGTTCATCAGTATTCACAAAATGTTTTAATATATAATAAATAATAATAAGAATAATAATATAATAAAAAACAATAATAATAACCTAATAATTATTTTTAAAACAATTTATTAATATCGTCAATGAAATTATTATTAATATTATTAGCGAAAGAAAAAACAGAAGAGAAACTGGAATGATGATGTATAATAAATAATAATATAAAATGATAACAATAAATGGTAATAATTACTGGATAAAGATTGCAAAATATTTATCATTGTCATCATCATCTCACTCATATATATCTCACATATATATCATGGCATATCATATATATATATATATATATATATATATATATATATATATATATATATATAGCGAGAGAGAGAGAAAGAGAGAGAGAAAGCGAAAGAGAGAGAGAAATAATAATAATAAAATAAGAACTACCATAAAAATAATAATAACGATTAAAATAGTTATAATGATAATGATGGTTAACAACAAATTTATTAATAGATGATTCATTAACAAGTTAAATAAAGAGGCACAATTCATCGTCGTCATCGTCATCATCATCACCACCACCACCACTAAAATCACATTCATCGTCATCATCATCGTCGTCGTCATCATCAGCATCGTCATTCATCGTCACCACCACCAGCAAGACCTCATCACTTCACATAATATGGTAGTCACGCGCGCATCGAAGTAGGAACTTCTTTAAGGTGTTTTTTATTTCCGGCTTCAGCTCCAGGCATATGAAATCGCACAGGTACGGGTAGTAAATGGAAGCATGCTTCCGAAACTGTAAAGTGAAAAATTCTCAAATAAATAAATGAACATCCAGGTCAAATAACTAGACCAGTCACGTGATTTCTGGATGATTGATAGAAACAAGCGGAATTGAAAAAAAAAACAAATTATATTTAGGTCGGTCAAATAGATAAGTCGACCAATTGTGTGTTCTACTGATAACGCGGACCAACTGAAAAGGAAAGAAAAAAGGAACAATGACATTTCATAAACTGCCAACAAATTTAAAATGATTTACCATAATAATGAAGTATCTGAATGAATGAACGAACGAATGAATGAACGAACGAATGAACGAACGAATGAATGAGTGAAAGAATTAATGAACCGAAAATGAAACCTTGGAAGTTTCCAGCTTCATTATCCGAGTTAAAAATAGCAGCAGAAGATTGGACCAGGCCTCCCTATCACGGTCCGACTGGAGCGAGAGAAAGTACTGCAGGGCATCTGTCCCGGTCCTGTTCAAGAAAGAAAGTAAAAAAAGTTCATTCATTCATTCACTCATTCATACATTCACTCATTCTTTCATTCATTAATTCATTCATTCATTCATTCATTCACTCATTCATTCAATCATTCATTCGTTCGTTCGTTCGTTCGCTCTCACGATCAATCAGTTGAACATTGGCATGTTTGACATGAATTTGTTTCAATGAAAATGAGAATACAAAATGTATATAATGAATGACCAGATGAATGGAAGAAGAATGAATGAAAGAACAAATGAAGAAATTATGAAAGAGAGAGAGAGAGTCACGAAAGACAGTTATGAGCCAACAAAAAACAAGAGAAACGAAAAAAAATGTTTGTGGGTCAGACAGGGTCAGGGTAAAGGCTAAGGGTTAGGACAAGGATTATGCAAATGAATGAACAACAGAATGAATGAATGAATGAACGAGCATATGAATGAATGAATGAATGAATAAATGAATGAATCAGCGAGTCATTAGTAAACGGACGGATTAATAATTGAATGAAAAATTGATTGAAACACTAAATGAAATTACTCACTCAATCAGCTTATCTTCAACTTTTTTCTGAAGTTCACTACCATCATCATCATCATTAAGAACTTCACTACTATTATCAGCATCCTCAGCATCCTGATTGGCTAGCTGTTTGCTTGCAGGTATATGATTGGTCGGAATTGAACTTCCATCTATGATTGGCTGGTCACTTGGAGGAGAAGGAGGCATGCGATTGGTCGGATGATTCTTACGTGCTTGAGAATGATTGGTTGGCTGGGTGTAGAGATGGAAGAGGATTCTGAAGGCACATGCCAAACTCTGAGTCTCTTGCTTCATTAAGTTGGGCTTCATCTTACCCTTGAATCCTGGCGACGATGATGAAGAAGACGATGATGACGTTAATAAGGATGATAACGATGATGATGACAACAATGACGAGAATGAAAATGACAACGAAGCTAAAACAACAACATCAGCAACAGTTTCAGCATCAGCAGCAGCAACGAACCAGCTTTCCAGAGCAAGCTCCTCTGCTCCTGATCGGAATTGAAGGTCCGGGCGAATCTGTGAGACTTCAGCAAGCAGTCCAACAAAACAAACAACTGATCAGGCGATAAATAATGGAACATTCCTAAAGTGACCTTGGCCGGGGGGTCCAGGGATGTGCTTGAATCGTTTCGGTGCGAAAGATGGGCGGCGGGAATGGACGATGATGATTGTGATGTTGGAGGAGGTGTTAGTGGAATTGGAGATGGTGATGATGATGATTGGTGGTTCGCAGTGTTGTTGTATTGCTGTGTGTGCTGGTGACTCTGGCTGGGTGACTGATGGTGATGAGGATGGTGGTGATGATGAGGAGGATGATGATGATGTTGTTGTTGTTGGTGGTGATGCATTGGTAAGTCATCCTGTTTTGGAAGGGTAAAAATTAGCATTATTTGTGAGGCCCAATTTCTGACACGACCAACCAATCAACTAGCCGGCCAGCCAACCAATCAACCAACCTTTGCAGAAGCCTGATTCTCCGCATCTTCTTTCTTACTGGTTGTAGGGTAGAACAAAATATTATCGATCGTCTGGATGAGTTCCAATTGGACGACACATTTTATGAGGAGGGAATTAAATAGGTCATGGTCACTTATGGCTTCTGTGATTGGTTGGTGAAAGGAGCCAATTAAATTACATCATCATCAACAACAACAACAACAACAACAATAATAATAATATTTACAAAACAAGAGCAAAAATAATAACTATTCTTGGACATCCTTCTCGTCTGGTCACTTGATCCAATGCTCGATAAGCTGACGTCACTTTGTTTACGTTGATGTTGTTGATGTTGTTGTGGTTGATGTTGTGGTTGATGTTGTTGTTGATGTTGTTGTTGATGGTCCTGTTGTTGAGTCGATGATGAATCTGTCGATTCGTTCGGAACAATGTCCTGAAATTTATCACCATTAATCGTATCGTATTTTTCATCACCATCGTCATCTTCTTCATCGTCATCAACAACAACATCATCATCACCATTATCATCAACAACAACATCATCATCATCATCATCAACAACAACGTCATCATCATCATCATCATCATCATCATCATCACCTCTTCAGCCATAGATATATTTAGTTGATCGGTGGAACTGTGGTTTTCAGGTCTCCAAGTTAACAATCTTCAGTGAGTAAGGAAAATGAGTGAATGACGGAGTAAGTAATAAATGAATGAATGAATGTGCAAGTGAATGAGTGAATGAATAAATTTGTGAATGAATGAATGAATGTGCAAGTGAATGAGTGAATGAATAAATTTGTGAATGAATGAATGAATGTGCAAGTGAATGAGTGAATGAATAAATTTGTGAATGAATGAATGTGAATGAAACGGTGTCATATATCAACATTAGCAGCTTCATCTACATTCTACATAGTCATCGTACCATCTAACCATCATCATCATCATCACCCAACAATCATCATCATCACCTAACAATCGTCATCATCACCCTATCAATCATCATCATCATAACTGACTCATTAGGAATGGTGTTTTGGAATATTAGCGACATACAGGCACAGGCTTCTTCCCAAGCATTTTCGGTAAACCTCTCCCCATTCGAGATCACAAAATTCTCCAGGCAATTTGTTCCCGATCGAGCCAACTGTTCATTATCTGTGTGTGTGTGTGTGTGTGTTCGTATGTATGTTTGTGTATGTGTTTATATGTTTGTTTATGTGTTTGTTTGTATGTGTATGTGTGCCCTATTCACGGATCCAA
This sequence comes from Helobdella robusta, assembly GCF_000326865.2. Taxonomy (NCBI): domain Eukaryota; kingdom Metazoa; phylum Annelida; class Clitellata; order Rhynchobdellida; family Glossiphoniidae; genus Helobdella; species Helobdella robusta. Next base: position 603,416 of record NW_008705420.1, on the reverse strand, counting down.
TTCTAATCTGTGGCATGTTGATCATGCTTTGTTTAAACGATAGTAACATAAAGGACAGCAAACACAAAACCAAACCACCACCAACAACAACAACAACGACGACAACAGCCACAGTGAGTGGCTGCCATACCTTGCTGCACACACCACAGCAGCTGCTCGTACAGCTGCTTCGACAAGACGCCACTGAGGACTTCATAGTACTGGCTGAATACGTCGACAATTGCGTAGAGGGCATGGTTGCATGTCGTTGTCATCCACTCTGCTTTCTGATTGGTTGGCGTGAGTGTATGTTGTCTTCTTGTTTGTGATTGGATGGTTGGTATGTGGTATGGAGTGTGTGTGTGTGTGTGTGTGTGTGTGTGTGTGTGTGTGTGTGTGTGGTGTGTGTGCGTGTGTGTGTGAAGCGACATGGAAGGAGAATGATGAAATTGAAGAAATTGAAGATATCATCTTATAACTCTTATCACCAAATTGCCATCATCACCTCATGCTGGGACTCCGGAAGTTTCATGTTATCAAAGATCCTGAATATGACTTTGAATGCGTCGTTCCACCATTTCGAGAGGAATGTGTCGCCGTAGGACTTCAAAATTTCAAACATTACCGTCAGACCTCTGGTGGATGAATGAGTGAAGGTAGGATGGAATAAATGAATGAATGAATAAATGAATGAATGAGTAAATAAATAAATGAGAGAATGACTGAATTAACGATTCAATGGAAAAAAAGGAAGGAAGGAAAGAAAGAAAGAAAGAATTAGTGAGAAATCGAACGAACGAACGAACGAACGACTCGATAAAAAAATGAATGAGCTCAAAAACATTTTATTGAAAGAATGAATCAATGAATAAAAAAACGAATTAAAATATGAATGTGTGAATGTGTTAATGTATGTATGAATGAATGAATGAACGAATGAATGAATGAAAGAGCGAACGAAGTAATCATCAAACCAACCTAGTCCTGACATCAAGTTTACATCTACTGATGACGCAAGAAAGTTCGAAGAGGACAGGGAACCAACCCCTGGCCCACAAACGATCCTCTTCCGATACGTTCATCAGCTGCTCCTGGTCTCCGGAATGTTCAAGGAATAACTGGTTGGTTGATTGTTCGTTCGTTCGTTCGTTTGTTTGTTTGTTTGTAATTTAACCGTTAATCTTTTAATCAAAATATACCAATATATCGATCAACATTACCAACCAACCAGTCAGTCAGTCAGTCAGCCAGCCAGCCAACCAACCAACCAACCGACCAACCAACCAACCAATCAACCGACCAACCAACCGACCGACCAACCAACCGACCGACCGACCAACCAACCAACCGACCAACCGACCAACCAACCGACCGACCAACCAACCGACCGACCAACCAACCGACCGACCTGGGACTTCTCGACGACATATTTAGCACAGTGCCTCATCAGCCTGATGGCCTCCATGCTGGTGTCTGGAAACATGGAGTTGCAGGCAAACTCCGACAAACACTTCACTGCATCCTGAAATGAATCGATCACCGCGCTGAAATGTTTCTCGAAGATGCTGTCTGTCGAGGAATTATATTTTAAATTTGTTGGAAAATTATTTTTAAAATATTTTCCGACGTCCAATCAAACCCGATGGGCTGACAACGACAACTGTTCATCGTCCAATCCTAACAAACCAGCATAAACAACCGACCAATCAAACTCGGCCGAGACAACCAGATGCCGTCCAATCACAACCAACTTATAATCTTCCCAGTGGTCTGGAATGCCAGGTCGACAGTGGCTTCATCATGATCGGAGGCGGCCAAATGAAAGACACTAAATATATTTTTCCAGCCGGATTTGATGTTCGGCGCTTGCGAGTTCACCATCTGCGCCACGCACCTCACCACCATGTCGCGTATGTTTGCTGATCTGATAGATGCATGGATGAATGGATGGATGAATGAATGGATGGATGCAAGGATGTATGCATGGATGAAGAAACTAAGAAATTAAATAAAACAGTTTGAGAGAGAAAAAAGAGAGAATGGAATTATAAATGAAAATTAATTAAAGAGACCCAGACAACATCAATCAATGAAGGACGCTGTATAGAAACACGGAACGAAACGAACTGGCTCAGTATGTAGCACAGAGCAGTCTGCCAACAGTTACAAAAACCAACCAACTCATCTCGTCATCTTATGTACAGAACAGAACAACATACGATACCAAAAACCCCACAAAAACACCATCACAACAAACAAAAAAAACACACACACACACCCCAAAGAGTCAACATTAACAACGACCCCTAACGCACCTGTTCTTCTTCATAATGAACTCAAAAGGCCTGAGGAAATCTTTTTGAAATCTGAAATTAGCAAACTCGCCCTTCTCGATGAACTTCATAGAGAGCTGTCGCAGGGAGTCGATGGCGAAGAAGACGACGTCCTCGTTCGGATTGCAACCGACGTTGTTGAAGTGCTCGCCTATGTACTGCCAGATCCTCGACCACTGAAGCCTGGTTGTGTGTGTGTGTGTGTGTTTGTATGTATGTATGTATGTATGTGTATGAATGTATGTTCGTATGTATGTTTGTTAGTGTGTATGAATGTATGTTCGTATGTATGTATGTATGTGTGTGTATGAATGTATGTGTGTGTGTGTGTGTGTATGTGTGTGAATGTATGTGTGTATGCGTGTATGAATGTATGTATGTGTGAATGTATGTATGTGTATGTATGTATGTATGCATGAACCCATAATTGATTAGAACTATAAGGAAGTAATAATCATATCCGGGTTCAGCTTTAATCTATATTAAACGCTTAACACAGACAGGTATTTTGAGCCTTTGGATAAAAACAAGAGCTAAGAAACTATCATTTGCAAGTATTTCAGTTCGCTTTCACCAACATCCTTAACCGCATCATCATAATCATAATCATCATCATCATCGCCATCACCACCGCAATCATCATCACAACTGACCTAATCCTGCCCATATTATAGTATGAGATTTCGACGATTTTCTGGAGACTAAACATCCTTGGGTGGCTCACACTCGACAGTTCCTCTACGGACACACTGCACAAGGCCTTCACGAATTCAACTGATTGTTGTTTGGTGGGTTGGTTGGTGGTTAACTTGTTGGTTGATTGATTGATTGATTGTTCAGTTGGTTGACTGATTGAGTGGATTTTTTATTAGACGATTTGTTGGTTAGAGCGGTTTCACAAATTCGACTGATTGGCTGGTTGATTGACTGATTGGTTGATTGACTGATTGGTTGATTGACTGATTGGTTGATTGACTGATTGGTTGATTGACTGATTGGTTGATTGACTGATTGGTTGATTGACTGATTGGTTGATTGACTGATTGGTTGATTGTCATTTAGGCGTTTTGTTGATTGAGGATTTTGTCGTTTAATCATTCAATAACCTTAGCTGTCAGCAACAACAACAACAACAACAACTCCATCAACAAACAAGCAACAACAACGTCATTATGATCTACATAAATTAACAATGAATGAATGAATGAATGAATGAATGAATGAATGAATGAATGAATGAATGAATGGATGGATGAATGGTTGAATGAAATGAGTGAATGAATGAACACCAACAACAACAGCAACGACAACAACAGCAGCAGCAGCAACGACAACAACAACAACAGCCAAACTCCACCAATAGCATCTCCGTCCAGCTTGATGGATCCGGTAAATATTCGGTCGACTGCTACCACAACACTCTGCGAACTCGTCTCTTCCATCGATTCCTGCATGGCACGCACATCCCTACGACTATTACCAGCACCGCCTCGAGAGAGAACTGGATGAAAATTAGTGAGAGTGACTGTACGATGAAGATGGCGATGACGACGTCATGGTAGGTAGTAATGATCATAATAACGTCGGTGATGATGATGGTCAATGACTATTTAAGAATTTATTCTTATCATTGTTTTTGGTTCCACGTGCTCATGAGAATTATATAGTCACCATTTTCATCATCATCATCACTCCATCAGCATCATCATCATAATCACAACCTTCCGGATCAAAAACTTCAGAGTTCGGATGATGAGAACCATAACCGCCGCCCCCACTACCGCTACCACTGCCAGCAGCACCACTTCCTCCTCCTCCCCCAAAGGTCAAGGACGACGATGACGTAATGTACCTAGTTTTAACGAACGAGCCAATCAGCTGAGCAAGTTCTAGCTGCGATATGCACTTCAAAACCTGATTGGACGATGCAAAATTATTTAATCACATGCTGATTGGTCAATTCAAAAACACCTAATCATCATCATTATCATCAACAACCTCTCTTCACCACCAACCGACCAACGGCATGATCACAACCATCACAGCCCCAACCCCAACCTCGTGCCAGGACTTCCCCAGATAATTCCCGTCGGTGTGAGCCACGGAGATGAGGGTCTTGATGGTGTCGATATTTTTAGATTTGATTTCAGTGATGGGCGAGGTTGCTGAGAGGAGTGTGAAGCGCGAGAGGGCCTGCACGTACGCATCACGTTCCAGCTGCAATTTTAAGACACACCAGGCCCCCAATTACGTCATCAATTATCATGATTGGCAGTGGAAAAAAAAATTCTCGCTTCAGCATTTCTTACAGGTGTCAATAAATACACTGTATGCAAATGCAGATACACTTGGACTGACCAATCATATCAGTGAATGTTGGGCATGCATGTTGGGGATGTTCTTGCATTCGAATCCAGTCACTGCAGCAGCAGCAGCGCCAGCCAGACACCTTAAGCACTACACCATCACCAAACAGACGCAACAACGTCAACAGTAGCTACTACCTCCATATGGAAAACACAAGAGATCCTGATGGCGCATCTTATACCATCTAAACACACGTTCGCAATCGTCTGGTCGTCGCAGTCCTGAAGACCGACACTGAATGCCGCCAGCAGAGGGGTCCAGGCGATCTGTTGATTAGTGAAATTAGTGAAGTAAGTCGAACATCACCATACCACACCACGCCAGGCCACACCAAGCTACACCACACCACACCACACAACAACAACGGCAACTCCAGTAACCTACCAACCTTAAACATAGGCCTGACATGTTCAAGATGAGTTGCACTGGTAAAGTTGGACTGAACATGACTGACTGACTCCATTAAGGCCTTAGCTGCATACGCCATGTGTTCCATCTCCATGTTGTATAAGAGTCTTCTTTGTCGCTCTGTCATTCCCGCTGTGTGTGCGCGCGCGCGTGTGTGTGTGTGTGTGTAGTGTGTACGTTTGACTGTATGTAGAAGCAGTAGGTGTTGTACAAGTAGGAAAGGTATTATTTAGCAGTTATGAAAAATTTTCGAATGTATGTGGTTCATTTTTTTTTTAAACATAACTCGAACTGTCATTGTAAAGCTTGAATTCAAATATGAAGTAGTGGCAGTATAAACAAGCAACAACAGCAGTAGAAGCGAAAGTTAAAAACAAACGAAAAAATAAAAAACCCAAAAAAAGATAAACGAACAGGCAGGGGTTTTTTGAGTGGGCGGTGCCGTCGGCTTCATCTTGATCTGGTTGTCGGCGATTTCGTCATAGATGGCCGAGAGGTACTCCTCAGGGAGGTCCCTGCTGTCGTTGATGCCCCTGTTCATGCGGATGTACTGGGCCTTCGTCATCTTGTGGCGCACCTGTGCAGGCAGGCGATGGTCGTGTGGTTGGTAGTTGTTAGGTGGCCGTGTGAAGCAAGCGAGGCAACGACAACGACGACTGTGATAATGATGGTGATAATAATGATAATGATGACGAAAAAAATCACTTACTTGAGAGCTGTGCAGATCAGTAGTGAGCATAATGATGGAGTATGCTAATACGTAGGCTGTATCTGCACTGCTGAATATTCCCAGGCTATAATGAGCAAATAAATTTTAAATAATTTATTCATGACAAGTCGGACAGGTTAAAATTAAACGGCAAACATTGTGAATGAAGAATGAATGTGAGAGACAACAGACACATGAATTGAATAATGAGTTCAGTATGCAAATTCAATATGCAAATATGCAATATATATGCAAATATTAATATACATGTATATATAAGGGTGATTTAATTACGCGAATGAGGTTGAGTTAATAATCAAAACGGGGCCAAACAAACTATGCATAATTGAGAGAATGAATAAATTATGTTAATGATCTTACGACGGATTGCATTCACAGTATCGAGAGGCGAATTTCTCCATCAATCTGTCTATCTTCTGGGCCTCACCTGGCAGTCTAAAACCTAAAAATAATAATAATAATAATGATAATAATAATAATATAATATAATAATTTTAAATTATTTTAAATTATTTTATGACTAGCCTTCGAGAAATTTCCTGAGAGCAGGTACAAAGTCCATGTCTGAGAAGTCAAAATGGTCAATATAGGAGTACATGACCTCTTTGTTGAACCTGCCAGTCAGTCAGTCAGTCAGTCAATCAATCAATCAATCAATCAATCAATCAATCAATCAATCAATCAATCAATCAATCAATCAATCAATCAATCAATCAATCAATCAATCAATCAATCAATCAATCAATCAATCAATCAATCAATCAATCAATCAATCAATCAATCAATCAATCAATCAATCAATCAATCAGTCAATCAATCAGTCAGTCAATCAATCAATCGATCAATCGATCAATCAATCAGTCAGTCAGTCAATCAAAATTGTAAATTGATTGGACAGATATAAAGAAACATAAAACTTGTCCAACTTTTCATTTTCTCCAAGAAAATCTCCAAGGACGTGCTGGAGAAATATTTTTTAAAAGAGTAAAACAATGAACGAATGAAGAAAACAAAGAAGAAATGAATCAACCGACCAACCGACAAACCAACCAGCCAACCAACCAATCAACCAGCCAACCAACCAACCAGCTTAACTAACCAACCAACCAATCAACCAACCAATCAACCAGCCTTATCTAATCTTTCGTCATTATGAAAGAACTCCGCGATATCATGGGCGGATGTTCCTAGAAGGCCCTGTTCTTGCAGGTACATTATACCCTTTCTAGGTCTCTTGTTGAAACTGAATGACGTCATTGTTGTCGTCATCACCACCATTATCATCATCATCATCGTCGTCATCATGATTATTATCATCATTATCAAAGGGGTCGTCCTTATTACCATCGTCATCATCACCATCATCATCACTATCATCACCACTACTAACTAATCAATTCCATTCTCCCATAGTTCTTTCTGCTGTTTCCGTACTTCAAATAATTCTAAATTGTGATTGGTCGACGAAGAGGATGAATTAAGCCCCGCTCCCCCCATTGCTGAGGTCTGATTGGCTCCCGCCAACCCTGCTGCTCTCTCATTGGCTACAGAAGAGCTGAGGGAGTTGATACTATCGCAGCTGGTGATCGTACCCTTGCCCGAGTCAGAGTCCACTTCTAAGCTCGTGTCGGCCGCTGTGATGATGGAGATGATGATGATGGAGATGATGATGATAATGACGAAGGTGAAGTTGGTGCTGATGATGATAAGACGATGCTTGAAAATAAACTGATGACAGAGATGACGATGATGAACATGGCGATGACGACAATTCCGGCGAAAATAATAATGAATGTCGACTGATAAGAATGAAGGAACATCTTCCTCATCATCCTCATTTCTCCAACTCACCCAGAGTGGATTGAGAATCGGGATTGGTGTATATATCCCGACTCCACTCGACCATGCACTTCAATATGGAGACCAGACATTCCAGGCCCTTCACCCTCATACTCTTTTCCTGATTGGCTGTCGCTCCTTCAGCAAATGAACGTGATTGGACGATGATTGGATGGGTCAAATTAAATAGGTCAAACATTAGTTAACATTTCATCTTTCGTGGCCAGTAAGTGCAGATTATATTGATTGGCGTTTGAACATTTAACAATTCAATCCAACTACAAAAAGCCATGCCATGTTCATTCATGACCCAGAGAAAAAGAGAGCAAGAAAGAGTGAAAGAGAGAGAACTAAATCTTAATCTAAAGCAGAAAGAGGGAGGGAGAGAGAGAGAGAGAGAGAGAGAGAGAGAGATAAAAATCTTAACATAACAGAATCACCGGCGCAAAAATGTAAGGAACAGGTTATGTCACAGATGATTGGATTGAAAAAGTGAGAGTGAGAGATAAGGAAAGAGAGAGATCAAGAGAGATCAAGAGAGAGAGAGAGAAAAAAAACGAGATATCTTAATTGGGTCACCAGCATGAACAATGAACTGACCTAATTCGATGGCCTGTCGGCCCTGGGCAATCTTCGAGAGGTCGTGAATGAGTCGCTCGAAAATGTTGGCAGACGACAAATCGCAATCGTAGTTGACGTAAATGTCTACCACGCATTGGGCGTCTGATTGTTTGTATGTTTGTATGTTTGTTTGTATGTTTGTTGTGTGTATGTGTCATACTCTGTCATCTTGAACCACGGTCATAACTTGATTGAAGTAAAAGAATTTTCCGAAAGGTACAAAAACTCGCTATCACACTTTGTTAACAGATCTCAGGCAGCTGTTCAACATTTTTTCGGCAAATTTTTCTCAATTAAAAACATTTGTGAACTAAATATCGAAAAGTACTTTAAAATCAATTAAAAATTTACAACCGTAACTTGATTTTTGTGAAAGCATTTTCTAAAAGAAGTCACTGCATGATCAACAACCGACCTATCAGCCAACGAAACATTATGAACCATACAACCAACCAACCAATTAACCAACCAACCTTCCATCCAACCATCCATTCAACCAACCAACCATCCATCCAACCAACCATCCAACCAACCAACCAACCAACCAACCGTCCATCCAACCAAACAACCAACCGTCCATCCAACCAACCAACCAGCCAACCAACCAACCAACCAACCAACCAACCGTCCATCCAACCAACCAACCAACCGTCCATCCAACCAACCAACCAACCAACCAACCGTCCATCCAACCAACCAACCAACCAACCAACCAATCAATTAACCAACCAACCAACCAATCAATTAACCAACCAACCAACCAATCAATTAACCAACCAACCAACCAATCAATTAACCAACCAACCAGCGCAAATTTTAACGAGGGCTTGAACGACCATCCATTTATGTTCAAAACTGGACGTCGGTGATTCCAAGATATATAAAAAGATTTCTTTGAAGAAAACCTACATATGTGTTGTGGTTGTTGTTGTTGTTGCTGTTGTTGCTGATGTCACCATGATGAAGATGTTGTTGTCACGGTGGTTATAATGTTGCTGTGATTTAATGGGATCATATGACAAAAACCAGTCAGCAGAGTCGACTAACCGACCAAACACAACAAACCTCGATTTGCATTTTTAAATGCTGCTTAAACTTGCTGAGCAGACTCAAGAATATGGCCAACGACAACTCGAACACCCCCTGAACAGGACTGACTCCATTTTTTGAGAGGGCCACGCACAGATACTGCTTGATAGCGTTTATGAACATCTCGTTCGACTGGAAAACCGGTCCGGAGTTTTGCAGGATGGAGAGAAGGAGCTGCAGTGAGAGGATCTTTGAACGTAACTCGTGAGATCTGCAGTAGTTCAGTGAGAGTGTGTGCGTGTCAGTGTGTGTCGTCGTGTCAGTGTATGTGTGTTTGTGTGTGTGTCGTGTGTGTATGTCGAAATGTAAGTGAGTGAATAATGTGTGATAGAATGAAAGTGAAAAATAAACGAGTGAGGAAAATGGATTCTTAAAAATAGAGAAGATAGAGAAAATGAAATGAAAAACAGAGAGAGAAAGAGAGAGAGAAAGAGAGAGAGAGAGAAAGAGGGAGAGAGACGCACCTCTAAGTAACAATGAAGATTTAAAAAGAAATTGTCTCAAAATAAAAAAAAAACTGAACAACACATGATGCCTGACGAATGAATGAAACGTAAGAAAATAAAGAACAAAATTTATTTATTGAAATTAATCAATAAAACTATCTTCTTCATCGTTTATTCATACTCCCTCTCTCTCCCTCTCTCTCCCTCTCTCTATCTCTCTCTCTCTCTCTCTCTCTCTCTCTCTCTTTCTCACTAACTTAGGTTCAGGTGGTCCATCGGCTAGAGGTTTCATTGAGAGTTTGCATAGACTTCTGAAGACGAGGAATGCATCCTTTTGAAGAATGTGGCTGAAGAGTTCGCTGCTGTTGCTGCTGATTTGTGTTGCTGATGTTGTTGTTGTTGCGTTGTTCTGTGTTGTTGTTGTTGATGGTGGTGATTGTACTGTTGATGAGGTTGCTGTTGGCAGTGGTGATGATGCTTTTGAGATTTCCGTATCTTCTGCTGGGTCTGGTGGCGAAGTTTGCAATGGTGTTAAGTACGCGCGCGCGTATGTGTGTGTGTGTGCATGTGTATGCAAGTTAGACAAAGAAATGCCAACAAACCAAAGATATATAGTAAAAATAAGTGATGATTAACAATAATAATAATAATAATAATCATCATCATCATTATCATCATCGTCGTGGAAGTATCATCATCATAATTATCGTCGTCAGCATTATCATCACCAACTTTCTTTCTCCTCCACTTTTCCTTCCATCTCTCCATCAACGACGATGACGTCACCGTTACAATCTGCCATTCATTCATTCATTCATTCATTCATTCATTCATTCATTCATTCATTCATTCAGTCATTCATTCATTTATTCATTCATTCGATCATGACATCAAACAATAAATGAGTGAAAATAATGAAATAAAAAAGATTTATTTATTTTACTAACAAAATATTTTGATTTAAAAATCTAAATGAATGAAAGAATGAATGAATGAATGGATGAATGAATGAGTGAACGAAAAAATAAATAAATAAATGAATGAACGAACAAATAAACAAATGAACGAACGAATGAACGAATGAATGAATAGAACAAAGGAAGAAATGAGAACATACTTGAAAAAATATTATCAATCACTCCATCAATGACTGATCTGACTATAGTCGCAGTCGCATTCAAATCCACCGACGTAGACAACAGCGATTGGTCCGTGGCTTAGGAATTTTTTGCATAAATTAACATAAATTATAAAAGTCACTTTTGAATAAATGAAACAACCACCGACATTCCTACACTTGTGTATTTTCAAAATCATAAAATCACAATGCATATGTTTACAATGACATTTTTAAGACAATACATCTGTCAAGAAATATCTGATGATTTTCAGCCACAAATTTATGCAAAATTATGCTAATAAGTGAAAAATAAACGTGAATTTATGCAAAATTTATGCCAAATGATAAGCTATCACACGCAAATTTATGCTAATACATGCAGATTTACGCTAACATGTGCAAATATATGCCAATTTATGTTTATATATGTGTGATGTGTGAAAACGCAGAAATTGATGCTAATTCTATAATGAATCAATGTGAATAAATGTCATTACATTCACTTAACGTTGCCGTGCTGACATCAACAGACTCTCCATTCGTTGTTATGGTGATCTGATGAAGATGATGATGATGTCGGTGATGATGATGATATCGGTGATGGTAATAGTGATGGTGATGGTCAGTGTTGGGTAAGATTTGAACCCAGATGACTCAAGGGCATCCTTTGAGTCATTCACAAACAAAGCATACATACATTTTGAACTTCACCATCATCATCGTCGTCGTCATCATCATCAGTATTTTACATGATCATCATCACCATCATCATCGTCATTATCATTCATCAGCATCTTAAATCTGACCTGAGAAAGGTTATCCTCCTGATTAGCAGAGGAATCATCATCATTATCATCACCAGCTCTCCTGCCGTCATCATTATCAGCACCACCATCCTGAAGTCTGACCCCACGCGGGGGCAACGACCCGCCCTGGCCGCCATAGTAACTACTACTATCATCATCCGCAGTTGTTGTTGTTGTAGTGGTAGTTGTGTTTGTAGTTGCTTCAGCATTGTTATGCTGCTGCTGAGTTTGAAAGAATGAGTGAGTGAAAAAAAAGAGTGATTTAATAAATGGATGAATGAATGAATGGACGAACGAATAAATGAATGAATGAATAAACTAGGCAACAAAAAATATATAAAAAAGAAAATTAAATTGAAAATTAAAAAAAAAATATAGAAACCCCTTGACTTTCCATCCTTGAAAAGATGACATTGAGCATCTGGGTCAGGGTGGCCTTTGCCGTGGTCTGGTTTACTAAATTCTTACTGGCCAGGTAGATATTGTAGCATGTTCTGACAGCCAATAGGATCGTCCCTTCGTGAATCTCGCATGTATTGGCTGTTACTATCGTTAGCAGCGCCTGTGAGGATAAGAGTAACGAAATTTTTGATAAAAAAAATATTACAAAACAAATATCACAACCCTAATTCACTAACTTTAATGATCTGCAGCTGAACGCCTTCGTCAGTTTGGGGCCCAGTGAAACAGTTGCAGATGACCTCGACGATCCTGTCAATCAAACGCTTGTTGGGTACCGTAGGGTCGGGGCTATTGCCAGTGAGGTGGCCGTACGCGATTAGTTTCTGTGATCAGGACAGTCATTCAGTAAGTAAGTAAGATGTAATTTAACCAATTTATCAAACAATTAAAAAAATTATTTTTGTCAGTCAACAAGCTAATCAATCAATCAATGTCAATCAATCAATCTCAATCAATCAATTAATAAATCAATGTCAATTAATCAATCAACCAAAATCAATCAACCAACCAACCTGCAGACAATCCAAAGAAGTATTAATCATTTTAGCACTCTTAGAATTGCACGCCAACTCGAACGGCAGAAAATATTTATCCGTTTCTACGGAGCCCATCGCTTTAGATTTTGGAGTGGGCAGCGTCGAAGATAACTCCAGAGAACTAATAAATTATATATTACAATGATGAATTGTAATGCATTATACGTGTAATGAATTATGCATTGTATCATATGAATGATGTAAATATAGTAACTCCACAGAGCTAATGAATTATGTGACTTAAAGATTGCAACAGCAAAATTTCTTTATAATTTAAAGAGGAATTGATTTTTTTATAATTATAACAACGCAACCAATACATTTAACAAAAAATTAATAAAAAATAATTATAATAAAGAATTAATTAATATTAATTAATTAATTATTAATAATAAAATTTTAAAAATATGATAACTGTGTGTGTCTAACTTATTGAGTTGATTGTCATTCTTGATATCATCTAGAGAGAAATAATTTTTTAAAAAATCATGGAAATAAATTAATCTAAACAAACAAACAGACAAACAAACATAAACAGACAGATAAACAAACAGCAAACAAACAAATAGACAAACAGACAGAAAAACACTACCAGTAAACATTCATAGTAATTATACTAAATCAAACTAAAAGCAACTTTTATCATTCTTGAAAGAAAGAACAATGCAATACTACAACTAATACTTTAAAGAGTTTATTAATATTAAAACTATTATAACTACTTAACTTTTGCTACTGCTACTACTACTGCAACAACTACTACTACTACTTTAATTCCCTTTCTCTCTCTCTCTCTCTCCTCTCTATCTATCTTTCTGATGACATATAATATGAAAATAAATAAGATAAGTGACTTATCATAAGTCATATATTGTAAGTTTAGAACTTAAATTATAAAATATATTAAAAAAAAAAATGACCCACCTAAAGCCGCTTCACAGGCCTTTTTCAGCTGGAAGTGGTGGGATTTTTTTATCTCCCGATCGGAGAGGATTTTTTCAAGGGCTCTTGTAATGAACATTTCCTGGGCTGGTTTCTGCTCTCGCATCTTTCTCAAACAGCTGCCTAACTCCAAAACTAAACTAAACCCAGAATAGAATAGAACGATGTTACTCTAGTAATCTTGTTGTGGGTAGTTACTTATTTATGAATTTATTTAGAAAATGAATGAAATTAAATTATTAAAATTAATTAAATATAAAGTTTTTTTTACAATTTGGAATAAAAGTACCTGTTTTATTAACTTTGTCCAGTGATTATCGCGGTAGAGCGAAATAAAAACTATAATACAATTTGTCAGTTAGTGTAACAGATTAGTGTAAATTAGTTGGATGAAAACAACTTCAGTTGAATGAACGCTATAAAATACCTTTAAATCGCCATAAATGTTTTCATTCACGTAAGCTATAATCCATTTTTTAAACAGTCACGTGCATTTAAAAGTTAAAAACGTTTAAAAGGTTTAAAATCTCATTAAATTACTTTATTTAAAAATATATATATATATAGGATAACTTAACATGAGTTGAAAAAATTAAAATAATTATATTTATGTAAATTTGTCTGAAACTAATTATATTCAACAAAGTAGCAAAATGATAGTGCATTCTGTTTAAAGTTGTTTAAATGCTTAAATAACAACAGCTAAACAACGTTTCTCATGTTTTTTTTATTTTTATTAGAATGTTAAATAAATTGTTCTAAATTTATAATAAGAAAATAAATAATAACCAAATTGCATTTTTAAATTTTTGAAATTCAAATAAATGTATTATAATTTATTCTTCGTGTACATGTACACATACGTCTGGTTTTTCTTTGTTTTGTTAACGGAATTAAATTAGTTAAAATAAAGTTATTTTTATTTAAATCCAAATTATTTATATTCAAATCTTATTATTATTCCAAAAAATAAAATTCTATTTTTTGAAGAAAATATTTTTAGGCATAAAGCGAGTACTTTTTTATGAAATTTTTGAAAATTTTTGAATCCTAATGCCATGGACTCTTTTTTCTTGACTGGAAAAAATTAGGAAAGCCAGCGAAGGGGGGGACTCGGGAATCAAATCAGAGGACCCAACTCCGGCTGTCAATCAAATTAAAAACGGAAATAGAGAAATTGAATTTAAACTATTGAAATAAAATAGTCTACTGCTGTTATTTTCGTTTTTTAATTAAATTAATTAAAAATATTATATTTGTAAAAAAAAGTATTAAAATAATCTGATTAAATTTTAAATTAAAATAAAAAAATTCATGGATCCGTTTTTTGAAAGGCGTCTGATTGAGGTGCAGAATGGTCAGGGCTCACTGAGTACCACTGTAAGATTTTTTATAAACTTTTAATAGTTTTAATAATTAAAACTATTAAAATTTAATTTAAACTTGAAGTTAAATTATTATTATAATTAGATTAAATAAATTAATTTACTAATTATTTTAATATATATTATTTATAATTTGATATTAATAATCAGTAATTGTTAAATTTGCTGCTTAAAATTTGGCAAAAATAATGAAAATTAATACAGAATAATTATTTATAATAAATGTAGATAGAATCTGATAGATGATAGATATTTTTTTCTTAATTTAATAATCAGTTTATTTTTTTAAATTAAAAATTTTTGAAAAAGTACATTCTTTCAAGATTTATTTATTTAAATTTAAAGACTATTTTTAAAATGTTAGCCCCAAAAAAGTCCGATGAAAGATGGCTTTGGCGACAGGTTCATACCAATTAGGAGTAGGGCAGTATGGAAGATTAACTTTGATGCCCCGGTTAGGGTTAGGTTTTTTCCAATTTTGACAATTTTTTATTTAAACTAACACTGTTTTTAAAATGTTAAAACAATAAAATTGTCACAATTAGCAAATCTGTTAAATAAAAACATTTACTCAGCAGCCCCAAAAACTAATTTAAATACAAAACAGGGAGAAAACCAATTAGGCGACAACAGCCTCTCCACGACGACATCGAACGGAAATGTGGCCAACAATGCGACACCATCTCCGACTAATCGATCGACAATCGGGGGAACGTCAGGTAGTCCAAAGAGGGGGTCTGAATCCTCAACTATCCGCCACAATGCCACCTACTCCTGCCTACTAAAGAATGAATTGTTAGGAATGGAGATCGACGAGGTAAAAGGTAGCGACAGTTGTGATGGGGAGCTTGGGGGCTGGGATAAAGGTTATTCGGGTAATGGTAGGTGTCCTGCCGGGGGAAATAGGGATGTGCTGCAGCAGATGAACGCCAAAGATAATAAAAATCTGTTTCATGTAGGTTCTGAGAATTTATTCGCTATTTTTGGCTTACCTTCAAAGCAATTCAACTTATTTTCTTCAAATTGTTAAAGTATTTCGACAATTTGTTATAAATTTATATATAATCATAATTATTTATTAATTTATTACAGTATAGCCTGCCCAACAGCAGTCCGGGCTCCATAGAATCCTCTCCCTACTCTCTCTCCCCTGTCGGGAATAAGAGTCAACAACTGCTCTGCTCTCCTAGAAAAGTGAGATAGTGATGTTGATGACGTGAGAGGGAGAGTGATGCTGTTTGGAGGAGGATGATAATAGTGGTGATGTGGGTGGGTGATTATCAATATCCCACCCTTCTCTGATTTTTAAAATTTTTCCACCCTATTCTTATTTATTTAAATAAAATACTCCTTCCATCTCTAAAATTTGAAAAAAAAAACTCTAAATATAGATGGCCAGGAAAATTCCGAAGGTACCGTACAAAGTTTTGGATGCCCCGGAACTTCAGGATGATTTTTATTTGAATTTAGTCGATTGGTCATCACAGAATGTTCTCTGTGTTGGTCTGGGCTCATGTGTTTATCTCTGGAATGCTTATACCAGTCAGGTGTGTTTGTGTGTGTGGTGTGTGTATTTTTTGTTCCACAAGCTGTTGGTATATATATTTTCATATATTATTGATGAAAATCACAGCTTATATATTTTTCTCTCTGTCTCTCTCTCTCTCTCTCTCTCTATATATATATATATATATATATATATATATAATATTTTAATATATATAAAAGAAAAAAAAATATATATAAGTCTCTTTAATTAATTTATATTTGCTATCCACACTTAAGCAGTTATTCATCTTGTAACTTATAACTTGTGATCTAGACGTAAAGTTATGAATATTATAATGAGCTGATGCATATTCAAATATGATTGGTTGGATAATTAATTAATTAATTAGGTGACCCGTTTATGCGACCTTTCGTCTGAAGTCGACACAGTTACATCCGTCGCCTGGAATGAAAAGGTCACTACTAAATTTTCATTACTACTACTGCTAAAACTACTACCGCTTCTACTACTACTCTTGAGGCCGCTACTGTTACTACAGCTGCTATTAGCGCTACTACTTTTACTACTGCTACTACATTTTCCAGGGTAATATGATATCAGTGGGTACTCACATGGGATTTGTTCAGCTGTGGGACGTGGCCACTTCGAAGAGATCCTCTTGTACTTCAGATCATACGGCTCGTGTCGGTAAGTTGATGTTTTTGTTTGTTTGTATGCTTGTTTGTATGCCTGTGTGTGTTTGTATGACTGTTTCTATGCTTTCATGTTTGTTTTCTTTCCTAATGAAATGACATCAACGTCACATACGTTCCGTATATATACTGTACGTACACGAATAAAAAAATGTCCCAGGTGCTCTGGCGTGGAATGGCGACCTGCTAGCGTCGGGCAGTCGGGATCGTAGCATCATTCTGAGGGACACTCGGACGCCGTTCTCGTCCTATGAAAGGAAATGGAATGAGCACAGGCAGGAGGTGGGTTCGAGAAAAGAATTTTTTTTTATCTTTCCCTAAAATTAGTGGAATATTTGGGTGATTGGGTTTTGATTTGCGGGATTTTTCCTTCCATAAAGTTACAAAATGTTCACACAGGGTGTCTGGATTTATGTGAATTTTTTTTCTCATTTCCCTAGAATTAGAAAATTTTTTGTGGGTTGGGGTATTTAGAGATGAGCTGTACGCATTGTGCGTATGATGATGCTAAAGGTTGATGAATGGATGGATTGTCTGATATAGTTGTAGAGTTGCTGTTGATGATGACTTGGTTCATTTTGCTGATGTTGCTTATACTGAATTTCTTTAAAAGTTAAAATGTATCATTTATATAGCGCCATGTATTTGGTTTCAAGAATGTTCTTGATTAGCATTCAAAAAATTTGTATAACATCCCAATTTCGTTATTTTCATCACTGGCGCCCATCACTGTTCCCTAATTTCAGGTGTGCGGCTTGAAATGGTCCCCAGATAAGCAGTATTTAGCGTCAGGAGGTAACGACAACAAGTTGATTCTCTGGACCTTGAGGTCAAACAGTCCTTCCCATACATTTTCTGACCACCTGGCAGCTGTCAAGGCCATTGCTTGGTCACCTCATCAGCATGGTCAGTTGTGGTGATGAAGTGCTTGCTGCTTGTATGATGATCGGATCAGTGTGAGAATGATACACCGACCTAAATGATAGTGGATCGCCGTTGCCATCATACTCACTCAGTCACCGTCATCATTGTTTG
>NW_008705420.1:568900-584381 GCF_000326865.2 Helobdella robusta | reverse complement strand
CTGTCTCTCTCTCTCTCTCTCTCTCTCTCTCTCTCTCTCTCTCTCTCTCTCTCTCTCTCTGGGTTTTCTATCTCTCTCCCCATCATCACCATCAACAGGTAAGCACACACGGCTACTCTCAGAATCAGATAGTGATATGGAAGTATCCGTCACTCAATCAGATAGCCAAACTTACTGGGCACAGTATGCGCGTCCTATACCTGGTCAGTACTCCATGTTAATTGGCCTTAATGTAGTTAGTGCCTGGAAGGTCTGGTCGTAAAATACTAATTGTCATGTCAGCTGTCTTCCCATTGTTTTTGCTGGTGTGAGTCATGTGTTCTTACTGGCAAGACTGCTTCTTGTCTTCCTTGACACTATTCCAAGATAGGGCGGTATATAAGTAACAGTAGTGGTAGCAGTAGTAGCTGCAATAGTAGCAGTAGTAGCAGCAGCAGCAAGCAGCAGCAGTAGTAGTAGTATTAGCGTTGATAGTGTAAGTAATAATATCGTTTATACGAATGCTAAAGTTAGTTAAATATATATATGTGATCATAATTTTATGTAATTACATTTATAATTTATATATATATTATAATTATAATTTAGGCGACCTCACCAGATGGTGAAAGTATTGTAACAGGGGCCGGCGACGAGACCCTGAGGTTCTGGAATGTCTTCAGTAAGACACAGTCTAGGAAGGTTGCAGACATTTTCTATATACTAACAAACAAACAAACATACATACAGACAGACATACGTACATACATACATACATACGTACGTACGTACATACACACATTATGGACATTATGAACAAATTTTGTTTTATTGATTAGTTAAATTGACAATTGAACAGTATAATTTCTGTTAGTTAAGTTGCTGCACAAGCTTCTGGTGGGCTTCTGGTTTACTTTAAATAAATAAATAAAAATAAAAAAAAAATACATACATACAGGAAACCAATTCTGCGCTCAATCTCTTCACGAGAATACGATGATGACGATGATCAAGACTATGATGATGGTGGTGATAATGGCGGTTACATCTTCATCATCATTATGATGGTTGTATGGAAGTTGAGGAAGATAATTATGATGACGATGGGGGTGGTTATATCATCGTCATTATGGTGGTTATATCGAATTTGGAGATAATAAGGGTGACTATGATGATGAGGAGGAGGATGACTATGATGGTGGTGATGATGACAGTACTTTAAAATAAACAGTGATTTTTGTTTATAGCATTTCATAATGGAAAAGAATCATTAACGTTGTTGCTAATGATTGCTAGTTGACTGATTGATTGATTGAATGAATTAATAAATGATTGATTGATTGATTGATTGATTGATTGATTGATTGATTGATTGATTGATTGATTGATTGATTGATTGATTGATTGACAATTAATAAATTATAGTCTTAATAATTATAACAACAATTATTATTTAAATTTATTAATAATTTGCCAAATATTTTTATTGATCAGTACCTAAAAACGACCGATAATGTTATACTCAATTTCACATATTAAGATATAAACACACACGCATACACACACACACACACATACAAACGCATACACACACGCACGCATACACACACATACAAACGCATACACACACGCACGCACACACACACACACATTTGAATAGAAGTCTTATTTGTAATTACCGACGTTCAACATCATTATTATTATTGTTATTGTTGTTGTTGTTGTTGTGGCCATGGATTTTTTTCTCTATTTCTCTGATTTAAAAAAGAATCGTTTGTTAATAGATGTTGATTAGTGCAATATATCTTTAAGTTTGCGTCTGTGTGTGTGTATGTGTGTGAGTGTGTTTGTGTGTGTGGGTGGGTGGGTTTGTTTGCTTGTTGCTTGTTTTTAGCTATTTGTTGTTTTTGGTCTATTGGTTTATTTGAGTTTTTTTCTGTGTGTTCTAATAATTATTATATGAAAACCAATTGTTATTATTATCATCATCAGTATATTTATTATTATTGTTGTTGTTATTGATTTTTTTATTTTATTTTTACCATCATTAATTCGTCTTTTCCTGACTTGTATAAATGTTTATTATTATTTGTATTGTATATTAATTTGGTTGTCTCTCTTTTTCTCTCTCTCTTTCTCTTTCTTTCAAACTCTCTTTTGTCTCTCTCTTTATATATATATATATATATATATATATATATATATATATATATATATATATATATATATATATATATATATATATATTTGTCTATAGTTTGATTTTATTATTTCATTATTTGTAATAATTGAAGACCAAATTGTATAATTTTAGTGGATGAAATTCTGATCGGTTGGTTGTTTGATTGGTCTTTATTGATTCGTTGGCTAGTTATAATTGGTTGGCCATTTGTAAATGATTGGTTGGTCGGTTGGCTGGCTGGGTAGTTGATTGGTTGGTCGGTCGGTCGGTTGGTTGGTTGGCTGGCTGATTGGCTGGTCGGTTGGTCTGTCGGTGGATTGTTTGATTTATTGGTTGAGTGCGTTATCAATCAATAAAGGAACTAATAATATTGATAATTAATTGAATAATTGGTGTTGACGATTTGTTAATAGGTTTTTTTTTTATTTAGACTATAAATGTTAAGTTTTCCTTTGTTTTACGTTTTAATTTTTAAATGTTTTTCATTGTTTTGGACTTTTCATTTAGGAAACTATTATTTTCATTTTTTGACAAAATTTATTTAAATTATTTTTGGAAAATCAACTTAAAATCAATTCAAATAAATATGTTTTTCGTTTATTTTCTAGTTTTTGTCTTAAAAACGTTTTAATTACTTTTTAGCTTTGCATTTTGGGCATTAATTTTTACATTGTTTTAAATAATGAAAAAATAATTCGTACATTTCAAACTCGGTTCAAAGTTAGCTATATCGCGGCGTGATAAATTTAGTTAATTTTTTATTAATTTTTAAAAATATGGCTCTACACTATTAATATCAACTCCTACATTTATTTATATTGTAATTAAGTTAACTTTTAACTTCCTTAATCTTTTTACAAAATTAAAATAGCGCAAGATCGCCGTGTTTTTATACGAAATTGTTTTAAATTAATAAGTTTTAATTATTTTTGTTATTAAATTTTTTTGTTTTAGCTCGAGATTTAGAACGATTTTTTTTCACAACACCTGTCCTTATCTTCAAATAAGAAGAAATAGTCAACATCAACAACAACCAACACAGGTAGTTCTCCATTTAAATTTCCAAGTTGGTTAATTAATTAGTTAGACATTGATGGTTGTTTGCAGTGAAGTAAAAATATTTTTTAACGAGGCAGTAAAAATAGAGGTAGTACTAAAATAAAATCACACAGTATTTAAAACTTAGTATTACACTTTGACTTTTAAGTTTTAACCATGCTCTAAACCGTCTAAACGTCTAATGAGCGAAGCCACCATTACTATTTGTTAGTTACTTCTTACTAGCTTACCTAATTTTTTAAAATAATTTTTAGACCACAAAATGACGTCTGCCAATACGAACATTGCTGAATATGACTACCTCATCAAGTTCCTTGCTTTAGGTAGTTTCATTTTTTTTTAAATAATTAAAATATAACAACATTGAATGACCTGATGGTTATGATGCCTGGCTATGAGGCTGCAGGTACTGGGTTTGAATGCAAGGTGACCCCTACCTACCCACACACGTGTATGTGTGATGCATTGATGCACTTGTAAACTATTTTCATGCACTATGCATTGTATGTTCATTGTGTCGATAACTTTGACAGATTTGATAAAAAACATAATGGAGATATAAAAAATTTTATATTTCCTAAAATTAGGAGATTCTGGAGTGGGTAAGACTTCCATACTCTACCAGTACACTGATGGCCAGTTCACAGGGAAGTTCACATCCACTGTTGGCATCGACTTTCGGGAGAAAAGAATTGTAGGTTTTGTTTTGGTTTTGTTGTAAAGTTACCAAAAAATGTAATGTAATAACGTAGATATAACAAGATAGAGATGAGAACAACAACATACACACACACACACACACACACACACACACACACACACACACACACACAGATACACAAGACTTCAATGCCTGACGGTTCGCCAGGGAGGAGCCAAAGGGTACACCTCCAACTTTGGGACACAGCTGGTCAAGAAAGGTCTGTCTGTTTGTCCATCCGTCTGTCTGTTTGTCTTTCTGTCTGTGTTTCTTAACTATACACACCAATTAACTCGCCACACACTAATTTACACATCAATAAGCCTCACAGTTCACACATACTTACTTAGTGTTGCTAGTAGTTTTTCTATTTTACACACAACGACCAACACACACAAATGTTGATTTATACACCAACACACACATACATGCCTGCTAATTTACTCACACACACACACGCACACACACGTTGAAACCTTTGAAGCAGGTGCACAAGAGAAATTGACCTTTAACATTTGAACCTTAACACAGATATAGGAGCTTAACAACAGCGTTTTTTAGAGACGCAATGGGTTTCCTACTGGTCTTCGACATCACCAATGAGCAGTCCTTCGT
Source organism: Helobdella robusta (assembly GCF_000326865.2). Taxonomy (NCBI): domain Eukaryota; kingdom Metazoa; phylum Annelida; class Clitellata; order Rhynchobdellida; family Glossiphoniidae; genus Helobdella; species Helobdella robusta. Next base: position 579,846 of record NW_008705420.1, on the reverse strand, counting down.
GAACCTTCGAAATTGGATCACCCAACTGCAAACCCACGCCTATTGTGAGAGTCCGGACATTGTCCTCTGTGCCAACAAGGTTGACCTCGAGAACCAGAAGGTCAAGGATGAAGAGATTAAGAAGTTTGCTGAAACGTTCAAGTTGTTTTTTTTTCTGTGTGTGTTTGTTTGCGTGTGTGGTAGATGCGTTTGTTTGCGTGCGTGTGTGTGTGTGTGTAATTGTTTGTATGCATGCAAGCGTTTGTGTGTGTGTGTGTGTGTGTGTGTGTGTGTGTGTGTGTGTGTGTGTGTGTGTGTGTGTGTGTGTGTGTGTGTACTTGCTGTGTATATGTCTGTCTGTATTTAAATTTTCATTTGTTCACTTAGTAATTTGCTTTACATTTAAATGTGGTTTTTCTTTTTGCACGCCGTACACACACACACGTACACTGACGTACTCACGTACATGCAATGTACATACACATACATACACCTACACACACACACATATACACACACATACATACACGTACACACACACATACACATACACGTACACACAGCATGCCTTACTTTATGACGAGTGCAGCCACTGGTCAAAACATTTCGAAGGCCATTGAGTGCCTCTTACAAAAGGTCATGGTCAGAATTGAGGTCGCAGTGGATAAACAGCACGTGGCACAGCAGGCCAAAGGTCAAGTTCATTTAAATGCCAGCGCCGGGGATGAGAAGGGTGGCTGTGCTTGCTGATTGGCTTGCTTGTGATTGGTTGATTGATTAGTTTAGATTGCATGGTCGGTTCGTTGATTGGCTGGCTGGTTGGCTCATTTTGATTGGTTGGACGATCGATTTTGATTTGATTCTCTTGGTCAATGAGTTCGTTTTGATGGCTGATTAATCTCGTCATTTTATAAGAGTTGTTTTGATTGGCTGGTAAACTGAATACAATTGACTCTAATATGTTGAGAGCTAGATGGTTCTTTATTGGTTGATTAATTTTTATTCGCTAGTCACGATTGGAAAGCATTAGAATGGTAGTTTTATTGGTCTATTTTCTAGGAGATTAATTGAATTCGATTGGTTGGTGGTAAAGAATGATTGGCTAGCTAGTGATAATTTGGATGATGAAGACAACGACGACGTTGATGATGTTGTTGATCAGCTGTACATTTTTATTCTTCGCAAAGTTTTCAATTACGTTTGTTACACACGCAAAATGTGATTTTTAAATGTTAGTAAATAAAATTGTGTAGGTCCTAACAAATTTAATCACGTTGATAATAATTATTTTAATCATTTTTATTAATTATTTTTTAATTATTAAATATATATATTTGTTATTTGGTTGTGTATTATCTTTCATAACTTTTCATAACTTTTAACCTACTTTAACATTTTCGTCGATCAATGCTTTAACACACAGACACACGCACACACATAGAAGGAGAGAGAGAGAGAGAGAGAGAGAGAGAGAGAGAGAGATACACACACATACATTTATATACGTGTTTATGATTTATTAATGTGTATACTTGAATGATATATATATATATATATATATATATATATATATATATATATATATATATTTTAAATCCCATATTCTTGGCTTCTAACTTTATATATGATATATTTAACTGCATTTTTATCTGTGCTAATATCTGAGCTTAATATGTATATATGTATATATATTATTTATTAACTTATTTCCACAAAAACATTCCGATGTTAATTTATTTGACTCATTTTCACAGTTTTACAAAATCACACACACAGATACACACACATACAGTTGTTTTACAAAATCGTACACACACACACACACACACACACACAGAGAGAGATACATTTACACAGACACACAAACAAAGCGTTTTACAACATCGCACACACACACATGTACACACACACACACACACACACACACATAGCGTTCACATCTATAATGTGCCTTTTATTAATAGTAACTAAACTGGATAAAGTTAACTATTAATTATTATTATTGTTATTATTGTTGCTGTTATTATTATTACTATTATTAATTGATGTTGGTGTTTTTTTTGATGTGTAATTACGTAATAATAACAATGGTGGTGATAGTTGTTATTATTATATTATTATTATTATTATACATTATTATTTAGGATCGTCTGTTGTTCAAAAGGATAGTTCAGCTGGCTCGTTCAAAAAATCAGATACACACAGACACATAGACACACACACACACAGACATAATGTATAGTATAAATGTTTTATGTAATTTCTTTAATGTAATAATGGTTATTAGTAATTTTTTAAATTAATAACTTAATACATACATACACACTTATATACACACTCACACACACATACACACACGCACACACACTCAATTAATAAATAAATATATATATATTATTTTTAATTCAAATTTTATGATTGAGAAATACTGAATGATGGTAGTTTGAATTCGTTGTTTATTATCATTTTAATATTTGATGTGAATGTATGGATGAATGAATGAATGAACGAACGAATGAATGAATGAATGAATGGATGAATGAATGAATGGATGAATGAATGAATGAATGAACGAGTTAAAACACATGTACATTAACCAACATATATTTTTTTATATACACAGAAAGACAAGCAACTGAGTAAAACCACATCATCCATCATAGATACTATATCTAATGTATATGTGTGTGTGTAGTATAGTTGTGTGTCTTTGTGTGTATGTGTGTGTGTGTGTCTGTGTGCGTGCGTGTATGTATGTGTGTGCGAGAGAGAGAAAGAGAGAGAGAGAGATAAAATTATAAAACACACATGGAAAACTTGCTATAGTGATTAATTCTGATTATGTGAGAAGATGTAGTATATGGACAATCGTTATTACATTTATTTATCATCATCATACTTTGTTTTCATGGTCGTCTTCATCATCGCCATCATCATTATCAGGAATATTATTATTGTTGTTGTTTTTGTTGGTGGTGTTGTTGTTGTTGGTGGTGGTTGTGGTGATGATGATATTTTTAAGTTCACCCAAAACATCCGTACCCCATCTTATCTCCTCACAGCACCACCTCTCAACCATTGGCAGGATGAATGATGCTGTCGTTGCATTGAAAAATGTATCGATGTTGTTGTCGTTGTTGTTGCTGTTTTTGTTGTTGTTGCTGTCTTTGTTGATGTTGTTGCTGCTGCTGTTTTTGTTGATGTTGTTGTTGTTGCTGCTGTGGCTACTGACGTTGTTGTTGTCGCTGTTGTGGTTGCTGCTGCGGCTACTGCCGTTGTTGTTGTTGTTGGTGTCGTCGGTCTCTCTGAAGTTCTCAATGAACCTCTCGTATAACACCAAACCTGGATGTGGAAGTTTCGTGATGATTTGATGATGTTTTTGGGATGTGATGAGATGATGATGACGACGATGATACCTTTAATAATAATAATAACGATAATAATAATAATAAGGATAATAATAGTAATAATAAGGATAATAATAGTAATAATAATAACGATAATAATAGTAATGATAACGATAATAATAAAACCTTTCAGTTCGATGGAATGTTTGAGGTGCTGGGCATCTTTCAGTTTCGTTTTCAAATCTTTCAACTTTGACGATGACGACGAAGGCAATGATAATGACGTCATCGCTAATGATGATGATGGCGGTGGCGGTGATGATGACGATGATGGTTTTACATTAGCATTGTCGTTACTTGCTTTAAAAGTAGTACTATTACCACTGCTTGTATAGCCACTACTACAAGTAGCAGTGGTAGCAGTAGTAACAATAGCAGCCACAACAGTGGTAGTAGTAGTGGCGGTAGTAGTAAGATCAATATCAACACTCCAATCAACAATGTTGCAAGTTTCTGTTGTGTTGTTGTTATTATTATAAGTTATAGTATTAGAAGCAGTTGTAGTTGAAGTAGTAGTAGTAGTAGCCGTAGTATTATTATTGGTAGTAGTAGTATTAGTAGCAGCAGCAGTAATAGTAGTAGCAGTAGTAGTATTAGTAGTAGTAGTAGTAGCTTCAATGTTATTTATGCTAATTTCATTTCTATTATCAATTGTATTATCATTTATCATCTTCGTCGTGGCCGTTGCGGCTGATGATGATGATGATGATGCTATGTTTGTTGTTGTTGATGTTGTGGTTGCCGATGATGACGTCATTGTGACCATTTCCGAATGGCACTTTGCCATTCTTTGAGACAGTAATAGTATGAGCTTCGTGAGTTGGTCACAGCCTTGAATGAATGACAGAAGTCGTTCTTTCTCTCTATCCACTAATCTCTCTTCTAATTGTCCGGCTATCTGTGTGGAGGACGATGGATGTGATAATGATGAAGATGATGATGATGATTGTGATGAAGAAGACGATGATGATGATGAAGTTAAGAGATACCCTAACCACAAAATGGTAAATAATTAGCAATATAATCATCAACATGTGTTTATCCAGCCATCCATTCATTCGTTCATTTATTCATTCCTTCATCATCCATTCGTTTGTTCATTCATTCATTCATTCATTCATCCATCCATTCTCGCTAACATAAACAACACAATTAATACATAAAAGATACCAGACACAACATAACTTGGGACGTAAAAAATTAATACAAAACGAAACGAAGCGATCAACTGAGAGGGAAAAAGATAGTGAGAAAAAGAGAGAGAGAGAAAGTTAAAAAAATAAAAAGAAAGAATTAAGAAGAGAGAGAGAAGGAGAGAATTAAGAAAAGTATAAAATAAAATCGTGAAATGAATGAGAAAAGAGGGAGAGATGGGAGATGGAGAGAGAGAAGAAAAGAAAGAAAGGAAGAGAGATGGAGAAAGAAAGAGAGAGAGAGAGAGAAGGACAGAATGAGTGAATGAATGAACGAACGAATGAATGAAGAAAGGAATGAATAAAATAGAGAGTTTGTTGAAAGTTAAAAAAGAGAGAGAGAGAGGGAAGAGAGAGGGGGAGAAAGAAAACAAAATTAAGATTGCACACACAGAACGTGTTGTAATTTGACCTTGTTACAGACGATGACGACAGGCGTGATGATGATGATGATGATGGTGATGATGTTGACGATGATGATGATGATGGTAACTATCCGGACCATCATCATCATCATAGTCAACGTATTGAAAGTATTTCAATTTACAATTAAAACGTGTCGATGTGTAGCAGTGAAAGAGCGACAGATTTCATCATCATCTCTATCATCATCATCATCTTTATCATCATCATCTTTATCATCATCATCTTTATCATCATCTTCAGCAGCAGCAGCACTAGCGTCATCATCATCGTCGTCGTCATCACCTTCTCTCTTGTTGATTTTGATTGGTTCAGCAGGCTCACAAATCGTTTCTTCAGGCACGTCAGCAAGTTATCCCGTCTGATAAACAGACTGATTAGTGTAACCTTTGATTAGTGGAACAAAAGAGGGAATTAATTGATTGATGGATGAATGAATGAACAAACGAATAGATGAATAAATTAATGAATTAATTGGTGAATGAATGGATGGAGAGCCAATGAATGGATGGATAGAGAGATGAATGTTAGATAGATAGATCGCCTGACAAATTAATGACAAAATTAATAAATAAATAAATTGACGGATAAATGGATGAATGAATGAATGATTGAATGAATGAATGAATGAATAAACGAATGTGTGGAAGAAGGAAAGAACGAATGAATGAACAAAAAATGAATGAATTTGATGGAGAAATCACTAATATAGCTGAAACTGTCATTTAATATTTGTTAATGGATTAATAAACGAATTTTTGAATGAATGAATGAATGATTGAATGAAAAATGAATAAATAAATAAGAATAATTATCGTTATAGTAATAATAATGAATAATTATTGCTATAATTATTAATACCTTATTTTAAAATATTTTTATTTATAGCACCCAAACCGGGTTTACAGGCCGATGTAGATGCGTTATCATGATACAAAAATGTTTGAAATTATGATATGATATGATATCGGGTATCCCATTACACAAGATATCAACATCATTGTTATCATCATCGTCATCATCATCACCGTCATCATCATCATCATCATCAGCTCAATCTTCAACATCACCAACGTACATATTTATATTATTGTTATTATTATTTATATTATTATTATTATTATATTATTATATTATTATTATTATTGTTATTATGTTTTATTCGTTCGAGTATAATCAATAAAAGGCTGTCGATACAATAATATTAACTTGTTTGTGTGCTTGCGTGTGTGTGTATGTGTGTGTATGTATGTATGTGCGTGTGTGTGTATGTGTGTGTATGTATGTATGTATGTGTGTGTATGTGTGTGTGTGTGTGTGTGTGTGTGTGTGTGTGTATGTGTGTGTGTGTGTGTGTGTATACAACAAAAGCAGTGTTTTTTTACGTAAACAAACCTACATGGACCAAATAGGAAATATGACGATAATAATAACAATATCAATATTAATAATAATAATAAATAATAATAATAACGACAATGATGATGACGTCAGCGATGATGACGTCAGCGCTTCATTTCTCCCGTTTAGTTGAGAGTCATCGTCATCATCATCATCTTCATGATGATCATTATCATCATCATCGTCATCATCATCATCATCACCATCTCAATCATCATTATCATCATCATCGCCGGCTAACCTTGCATTCTTCAAGGCTTAGTAGATCGTTATCACTGTTTCGAAATTTCAAACAACCGCAGCTATCATCATCTTCATCCTCATCATCATCTTCATCGTCATCTTTATCCTCATCATCATCATCCTCATCAAGTTCCATCTTTTTTCCATCTTTCTCTCCTTCGTCATCGTCATCATCATCATCGTGATCTTCGTCGTCGTCATCATCGCCATAGTTACGCGATTCCAAATTTAGATTATGGTTATCTTTGTTATTATTATTATTATTTTTTATTTCGATAATTTTATTTCCGCTATCTTTTTCATTATTTGTTATCTTCTGTTGATGCCGTTGTTGCCATAGAAACGATGACGTCATAATTCGTTTCGGTAAATATTCTCTCAGGTGATAGCTGGCTACGGTATTCGCCCCGACGCGGTATAACAATCTTTCTAAGTTTCGAATCCTCTCGGTATTCTCGTCGAGCCATCTCTGGTCTAAAATGTTTTTGTGGTTGTTGGATTTATTGTTTGGGCTGTTTTTAAACTTTTTAGGAATTTCCGAATGGTTCTTTTCCACTATGTTAGTTTCGCTTGCTGGCCGTGAAGATGACGACGATGATGGCAGTGGTGGTGCTGCTACTGGTGGCATAGCTGATGATGATGATGATTGCAGTACTGATGATGATGATGATGATGATGATTGAACTACTGATGATGATGATGTTGAAACCTGAGCTGAGGTGTTTTTATTGACGATTCCATAGAATGCATTCGCGCTATGATAGATGTTAATATTTATTCTCTTCAAATTTCCAAATTTTTTGGAAAGCTTTTTAAATTTACCGAAACTCCCATACTCGATTCGAAATATCGGATACTCGGCAATCGTTAGACGAGGTAGCGTGGAAGATAGAGGCCTGTGGAGGATGGGCCGAAAACCGAACTCGATATTGGTACCGCTAAATCGGTTATTGTTGTGGCTGTAGTAAGGGAAGCAACTGCTGTATCGATTGTTGTATGACATTGTCAGCGTTGAGAAGTAATGCGATCTTGTTGTATAGTTGTTGCTTCTGTTGATGTTGTTGATGTTATTGTAAAAATTCCTGACATTGTTTGAGAAAATTTCGTTGTTAACGTTACCGAAGTTATTGATGTAGTGGCCGTAAAGGTTGTTGCTGATGCTGCTACTGTAGTTACTACTGCCACCACTTCTGCTATTTTTGTTTCGAAGTATGCATCCAGTGTTAGGAGCATCAGCGCCACTGACTTGGCTATTTTTACTGGCATTGGCAGTATTGATTCTACTGTGTGACAGCAAACTCGATGATGAGTAGGAGGGCGAAGATGATGTTGGAAAAGATGGCGGATGGGAAAAATCCGAGTTAATTGAGTTTTGCGAAAGTTTAGGCACTGGGGGGACGAAATTATAGGACCTCCTCGGTGCTGCTGAGTCCGAAAAAATGACGTCATGACTAGAAGTAGGAATGGGACGAGTTGAAAAAGGGATATGCTGAAGCGGAGTAGGATAAGACGGTGTGATAATATCGTCGGATATTTTCGAATCCTCGAGTCGCATGTCGAATCCTGAATCCTGTGATTCTCTTTTCGGGGTCTTCGTCGGCTTTGTTGTTGTCGGTGTGGGTGTTGTTGTTGTGGAGATTTTTGTTGGGGAGGGAGTTGTTGTTGACGACGTCTGTAGTTTCCATGGTGAAGTAGAGAACGACAATGAGAAAGAAGAAGAAGTAATTGCCGATGGTGTTGCTGCTGCTGCTGCTGACATTGTTGCAGTTGTTATTTTTTGCTGATAAGTTTGCGCCGGATTGAATGATTTATGATAAGTTGAAGTAGTTGAAATTGCCGCCGGAAATGACGTCATTGTCGTCGAGGATGTAAATAGCGAAGCTCTCCTGCTAGGCGCCAGATCAGGAAACTGGTAAGTGGTCGGCTGTCTACTTTTCGAAAAATTTGCATCGGTGTTGTTTATGTTGTTGTTGTTGTTGACGCCAATTTTATTGTTGATAATAATGTTATTATTATTATTGTTGTTGTTGTTGTTGATGATGACGTCATTCTTGTTAATGTTACAAGTTGACGTTGACCTACTACCGATCTGCAGCATTTTCGGTTCGTAATTCAACTGAGATAAAAAGTCACCAGATTTGTCGACAGATGTCACGTTAAGGGAGAACCTGTCAAGGTATTTTGTCGACGATGACGTCATTCGGTTTCCGAAAAAGAAGTTGCCTACGTCATTGTGTTTGCTGTCGGTATATGACTGATCAGCAAAAGTTAACCTTTGTTGGATGTTGTTGGTGTTGCTGTTGTTGTTGTTGTTGTTGATAATGCTGTTGTTGTTGTTGATGTTGATGCTGTTGTTGTTGTTGTTTTTGATGATGCTGTTGATGCTGTTGTTGTTGATGTTGTTGTTGTTGATGTTGTTGTTGTTGATGTTGTTGTTGTTGATGTTGTTGTTGTTGTTGCTGTAGTTAGAGTTCGGGTTAGATTCAAAAAACTTCCGGCGCGCATCTTTCATATTGGGAACAGGGACGAAGTGACATTTGACGTCATCACGTCTGCAAATCTCAAAATCCTCACCATCAACATAAGCCTCAACAGAAACACAGTTTAATCTTTGTCTATTCTCATTTTTCGAATGAACGCCAATATCGCGACCATCACCGCTGCTACCACTACCAGTAGTAGCGGCAGGATAATTCGCGGGTTTGCTAATCTTTCTGGGCCCCTCAAATTTTCTGCCCCCCGCAAAAACGCCCCTATTTGCCATCACCTCAACTGGAATATGATCATGGGATTTGCTCAAACTCGACATAACCGGTAATGAAATTCGACATGGTTTTGTACAGTTTCTGTCAGAATGGAGTGAAAGTTGGAGCTTCTCATTGCAAATTTGCCTGGCGTTTTTAACGAATTTGCTTGCATTTTCTTGGCTCAAGTTCAATCTTTTGTTTTTATCTGAGTGTTGCCGATGTTTTGTTGTTGCTGTTGTTGTTGCTGTTGTTGTTGATGTTGCTGTTGTTGTTGTTGATGTTGCTGTTGTTGTTGTTGATGTTGTAGGGATCAATATTGTTTTTCTTGGATCGGTTTGATTGCGGAGAAATGGAAATTTTTTCAGTTTGTTGTTGTTGATGTTGATACTGTTGTTGTTGTGAATGTTGCTGTTGTTGTTGTGAATGTTGCTGCTGTTGTTGTTGTTGTGAATGTTGTCCATGTAGATGTTGTTGCAAGGATTGTTATTATATATGTTTTTTGTCCGGGATTTTTTCATAGTTGCGTCTTCACCAAGAATATTCCTGCCTGGTGATGACGATGTTGTTGTTGTTGTAGTTAATGTTATCGTAGTTGCTGTTGTTGACGTAATGATGACGTCATAGGTGATGTTGTTGTTGTTGTTTATGTCGCTGATATGGTTACAATCATCGTTGTTCTTATCATTAAGATTAGTTTTGTTGCGGATGTTGTTGTTTTTGTTGTGATGATGATGATAATGGTTATTATTACTATTATTACTATTATTATTATAAGTAGTAGTAGTAAAAGCAGTTGTAGTAGTAGTAGTAGTAGTAGTAGTAGTGGTAGTGGTAGTGGTAGTAGTATTGTTGTAATTGTTGTTGTTATTATTGTTGCTGTTGTTGTGATTGTAGTTTAAACTCGGATAATTTAGCGGTGTATTAAAGTCAATTTGTTGTTGTTGTTGATGTTGTTGATGCTGTTGTTGTTGTTGTTGTAGTATGTTGATGTTGTTGCTGCTACTGATGTGATTGTAGTAGTAGTAGTTGTTGTTGTAGCAATCGCTGGAACGGTAGTAAAAGCTGTCGTCGTTGTGGTAGCTGTTGTTGTAGCGGCGTTTCTCGCCACCAACTGCTAAACTAATGCTGTTGTTGCTGTAGGGAGGATTCTTGTTGCTTGAGGAAATTTGAGAAAATGACCCAACATAATGGTCCCTGCGGTGATGATGATGATAAAGATTATTATTATTATTATTATTTTATTATTATTATTTTATTATTATTATTTTATTATTATTATTATTATTATTATTATCATTTCGGTGATGATTGTGATTATGTTAGCGATGATGACGATAGCAGATGTTGGTTTATAAACAAACAAATATACAAACAACAAGAAACAACACATACAAACATACATACATACATACATATATACACACATACGTACATACATACATACAAACAAACATTTACACATACAAACATATATACAAATGAAATATATATAATATATATCCACTCAAAATATTTGAAGATGCTCCGATAGGTGAAGTATACATTAATAATAA
>NW_008705420.1:555783-565481 GCF_000326865.2 Helobdella robusta | reverse complement strand
CACACATAAACACACACACACACACATAAGCACACACACATACGATTAGTCACTTTTATTGTTAATAATATTCAAATCACACACACATAAACACATACAAACACACACACACATACACACAAACACATAAAAACATACACACACATACACACAAACACATAAACACACACAAACACATACAATTAATCAGTTTTATTGTTAACAATATTCAAATCACACACACGTAAACACATAAAAACACACAAACACATAATCACACACACACACCCACAAACACACACCTCATTTCGAAACAAAGGATGGGTTTATAAAAATTCCAACAAATGAGATTTATTCTGTAAAGATTTATTATAGATCAATATTATTGAAACAAAATCATTTATCTCAATTTAAAAAATTATCTCCCTCCGCCATTCAGTTACTAGAAATAATTCTAGATATAAAAACAATCGATTCAACAATCAATTAACAGTTATACGAGCGTGCACACAAACACACACACAGTTACACGCAAACACACACACAGACACACACAAACAAACAGACACCCAAACAAACACATGACACACGTGTGAAGAGTCGTAAAATCGTGTATTACACACACACACGTGCAAGTAGGTATGAATTGAAATATACCCGCAGTTGAACCCGGCGCGTAATGAAGAGATGTTAGTAACAGGCCACTTTAACCATTTGGCCATCCCACCTTATTAAATTAATTCAAAATTAGTTTTAGTCCAAATAAATTTTCGTTACAATTTCAATGGTTTATATTTACAAATGCAGTTAACCATAAAGTGCCTGGTTCAGTTTGTTTGGTGTTGAAAATATTGAAAAAGAATTGTAATGGATAAATAAATAAATTAATTAATCAATTAATTAATCACTCCATTAATTAATTTATAAACAGTTATTATACGAAATATATGGTATCAACAAAATGTGAGAATGAGCGCTTTTTAAATCCTTAAATAGAATTAAAAAATTGTAAACTTGGCTAGCGAATTTTAGAATAGGTTAATCAACACCGACGACACTATCATCATCATCATCGTCGTCATCATCATCGTCATCATCATCACCATCATCATTGCCATTATTGCGTCACCTTGACCAATGTAGATACCAGGACCGATTGTCAAATTGTCGTTACCTCGCGTTGCATTGTTGTAACATTCATATCTTCAGAACTTTATTCTGGTGTTCTGTCATCATTTTTTTGTGAAATTTAACCTGACTTGCCATACTAAAACATCATTGTCCCACGTGATTTAATATATATAGCTTTATAATAAAATATCAGTGCTCATTGTTCTTAGTAAAAAAGTTAGCTATAGATATAAGCGTCGAAGACTAGGCTAATGAATCTGAATCTAGCTATAAATTTTATTTACGCGACTACGGCTTAATTTGTTGTAAATTTCAATTTAATAAATTTAATTATGGAATTAGAAAAGAAACGAATGAAAATAATTCTTTCCGACTATGAAGAGGTGTTCATGAAGATTCAATGCAAACGCGCCTTTAAATTACTTGAAAAGTATATGAAAAAAAGAGTCAAGAAATACCGGCCGACGAAGAAACTGAAAGGCATATTCCACCAACTTTTACTATCTCCGGATATTTTGAGAGATTATCCAAAATATCTAGAACATAATAAAGAACTATTCCATTTACTGGTTGACTATCAGGATTATAATCGCCAAAAGTTAGCAAAACACGCATCACAAACTTACGACGAGATACTATATTACGACGATCTGTATGGAGTCAAAGCTACAGCAATTATTCACCACATCGACAATTTCCCGACGCTACACAAATTACAGTGCAATCGATTTCTACCTTACATCAAAGGTGTGTACGAGCCAGGTGGATGTGTCATTTGTATCAGTGAATTCGATGAAGAAACAATTGTCTACGAGCTAAACTGCCGACATTCCTTTCATATACCTTGCATAAGAAATTGGTTTAACGTTCAAAATAATTGCCCCTGTTGCAGAAACAAGGTTTCTGGCTGCTTGCAATTTTTTTACTCATATAAAACTGAACAACTCGAAAATGGGGATTTGATTTACAGAGTTGAAATAATCTCCGATCATGACAAACATTAAAATGATATTTTTGACTACTTTTCTACCTCATGTATTACCGGTGATTTTTTTTTAATTTTCCTTGATTTTAATTTATTAATTTATTTAATCAGCATACTGTGGTATTTCTGAATAAAAAAAATAACGTTTACAAAATTATTCGTGTATTTGCCTTTAAATAAATAACCAAATATTCAAGAGATTTAACTTATAAAGTTAATTTAAATAATTAATCTCCAACACGTAAATTAGTTCTAATTAAACTGACTAAGGAACTACGCTGTTTTAATTAAACAGATGATAGTACTAAACTTAAGCAATGATATACAACTTCAGATTTTACATTAAAAAATATACCCTAAATTCTTTTAAAAATGTAGGTACCAATCAATCAAAACAATATAAAAAGTATATAATTTAAGGCAGTGGCGAATTTAAGGGGGGTCGGGGGACAATGCTGTTAACTCGGTAAAACTCAGATTTCGTTTGATCCGGATAGTTGAATCCACCGAACAGTTATCATTATGAATCACAGAACTCGCACTATAGTTCATTTTTTTGTAATGTGGCTCTGATATAGAGAAATCAGTTGGTAGAAAATTACAATATTTATCTAATACTATCTCCAAACGTTTTTAATACATAGTATCTTGAATCGACCGAATTGTTGGCACCTACTGTAATACTATAGATTGACTTTTTTGAACGTGGCGTGGATATAGCTAATTAAGCTGATAGATACTAGATTCATGTAGTTCTCAATTTCCTGAGCATAAAATGTATATCTGGTAATGGAAAATGCGACATTTTTATATATAGTACCCATATAAAAAATTCATAAATCGTTTAAATTTTAGTTTAATCAGCTTAAATCCCAACCAAAATACCGGTAAACTTTTAAATGGAACGAAATAGCAGTGAGTCCGTCGCTTAAGTTGACAAAATTCGTAAATGTTTTTTCGAAAAAATTCGTTAAAACCGTAAAATTCTTGTCGAAATAATCAGCAAAAATATTGTTGTAACGTGAACAATCGTCGAGTTATTCAATCTTTCAAGATTTCTGATAGATAAACACAACTGCTTCAAACACAGCACAGTTTAAACGCTTATTTCAAAAGTAACAAAACCAATGTGTTATTCACTAAATCCAAGAAATATGTCGCACGATGGTCAACAATCCACAGCACCACCACTTCATAATCCAACAACTATAACCTCGCCATACTTACGTGTTTGGATTAAATAGTAGTTTTAAAATAGAAAGTTCCAGCCATTATAACATTATCATTATCAAAGGTAGGCAACAAAACACGTTTGACTCTAAAAATATATTAAAAACAAAAAGACGATGAACAAATTAAATTAATTTTACATAATTTAAGATAAAAAATTAATGAACTCATTGATCAAAAACAGTTTTTGGTATAAACTTCCTATCTTTCAGCTTATCGACAACAGTTAAATCTTTATTTTCATTCTCTGCTAGAATTCTCTTCACTCTTTCATCACTGATACTTTCTTTTTTCCATGGAGATTCCTCCCCACTTCGAACCCACCATTCCAATTTGTACCCAATGGCCCCAACCACAAAAGCTGCGGGCCAAATAACATAGGGGGCATAAGCTCTGGCCGCTGCCATTATTAGTGGGAGTACCATATTTTCGTGTATTTATAGATGGGTTTTTTTTCGTCCGGATTGGATAAAAATAAATTATAAATTCTGAAGTTATTTCGTGAGTTGATGAAATGAACAGACCAAATGAGAACGAGGAGACACGTCTAAGAAAGAAGACTGATAAAATGATCTTTTAGTAGACAACAGAACTATACTGTTGTTTTCGTTTGGTCAGTTTCGTTTAGTTAGTAGTAGAATCAAGTTCAAGATTATCAAGATCAATAATCACTGCCTCTTAAAATCGATGGACAGGACTGACTGTTTCGTTTCGTAATCTACCTTTGAAAAGGAAATAAAATAATTGAACATTTAAAAAAAAAACTAATAACAATCAGTAAAAAATTAATTTAAAAAAATGCGATTTTAATTCTAAAAAGAAATAATTTAGTGATATAAAATAACGAAAAAACAAACTTTTCGATCGCATTCACAATTTAAGTTTACTTTTTTTTAATGAGCCACTGAAATGCTTAAAAGTAAAGCTATTTAAATTTTGCACCATATATGAATATATTCTACATATGTCTAGCACCAAATTTTACTTTACTTTTGGATTTCCATACGGTAACTCTTTTGCGAGACGTCATAAATATCAAACCTCTTATTGTATGCGCACCTTATCAATCAATCAATCAGTCTTCGTTTAGCGTCCAGAGACCCAGTTTTTTTGCGCCAAATTAGACCATTAGTTGACAGACACACACACACACACATACACACAAAGACAGACAGACAGACACACAGACAGACAGATAAACAAACACACATTTCATCATGCGCACCTTATATAAAATCATTTTTTATAAATATTTTTTTTCTTCATTTCATATACTTTGTACATATTTTCGACATCCAGATAAGAACTAAATGTTAACTGACACATGTATCAATTTATACCATTTCGCTTATTTCTATACGATGATTTTATATTCATTACATGAGATGAACACTATTTTAACCCAACAATCAATATAAAATCCACGTTAGAAAAATTATTTCACACCTATTTGAAGTTGTATCTTTTGACAGCCAACTGAAAGTTATGTCGTATTCAGACAGCAGCATGAACGTCCTACCTCGGGAAATCGGGTCTCTGGACGCAAAACGAAGATTGATTGATAGACAGCAGCATGATGAATTAAAACCTATGAAAAAATGAAACTAGTTTCACTGCATTAGCTAGATATAATTTTTCAAGTGTATTGTGTACAAATTGTCAAACAATCTTTTTCACCATTCAATATATTGAAAAAACAAACAAAAAGTACAGAAAATAATGAACATGTTAGGAAAGGTTTCGATTTTTTTCATCAATATATTCAGTTCCTCTACATCTTTTCCCAGTAACTGGCTCTACGATATTTCCAACTGGGAAAATAATTTCTTTCAAGTAGTGGGCTATTTGTAATCTTTCCTTTTTTTCTAGGGGTTTTATTAAAACAAAGTCACCCACATTAGCCTTGGAATCCGGATCGGAAGCCCAACAATGCTTTTCCCAATTTATGTACTGCAATGAAATGAATGATATTGAAATGACATATAACATTAATTAAAAAAACACTAAGTTTAAATGAAAATTTGTAAAGAAAATCTAATGAAGAAAGAGTTTGAGCATTAAAAAATTTAATACATTTATATATTATTTAGTATAGAAAAGCATATCTAAATATTATTTTGTAAATAAGTTATCTGTAAAGATTAATAAATGTAATTTGTCAAATTGTGAGTTGGAAGATAAGCAAATTGCCTATTTCGTTAGTTAGTAGTGATTTCAATTTTAAAATTTTAAATAGATTCACTAAAAATATTAAAAAAACATTTACTTTTATAATTTCAATATTAAAAGTTTGACTTTGAATTGATTGAGAAACCTAAGCACCAATGATTTCATTAATGAATAAAGTATAAACTAACCACGTTCGTATTTTCATCTAACTTCATTCTTTGGACGCTTACCTTGGCAGCCTTCCACAACGAATTCAACTTGATTACCTTCCCCACTACAGTTCTGCCTATTTCGTTAGCCATCTTGAAGATAACAATTTTCGTAAAAATACTGAAATTATTTTACTTAAAATTCGAAATACTAAACAATAATATCTAATTTAATATTTCATGAGATATTTTGTTGAAATAAATTAGGGAAGAATACAGCACACAACAAAGAGCATCTGAAAATAATTTAAAAGTGAATGTCATATATTGTTTTAAAAGTTAAGTTTAATAAGAAGTATTAATATTGAGCCCAAATAATAAATAACGAAAAAATATAGCAACAAATTAATTGTTAAATGAAATTATTAAATTAAACAAACATTAAATGTGCTTTTTAATTGTAAAAAATTATTTATTCAACTGTATTTATGTATATATGATAAATTGATATTTGACCGATCAGCCAAATACTCGAACGATAAATCGTCCATCTCTTTTTAAATGTTTATATATACTAAAATCGAAGTTAAGTCTTCGTAGATTCCCGGAGGAATTAGGAACATTTCGGAAGTGGGTTGTGCTCCGGTTCAGCAAAAAGTTGATTTAAAATGTTTAATTTTTTAATTTATTTAAAGAATGATAAAAATTGATTGCTTCTAACTCAGTAGAAATATTACTTATTCATTCAACCCAGGATTGAATAAAATTTATTCTTTTAAAAATTTAAATTTTAATGTACTAATTAACTAAATTAATAATTTCATTATTAAAATTTAAATAATAATTAATAGTAATAATAATTACACCACAGAAGTTACAAGAAGATTTTATAATTAATAATAATAGCAATTATGCCACAGAAAGCAGAATCCTAAAATACAAGAAGATTTCATATTTCATAATTATAACAATTACACCACAGAAGGCAGAATCCTACAAATCACAAAGACATTTTATTTAACCTATCCCTTCAGCCCATCCCTAACTCCTTTCTCTTTAGCTTAGCCTTTATTTGATCAACTTCAACATTTATCATTGTACCTAATCAACCAACTTATTGGACTTACTATAATTAACCAACCAATCTAGCAAAATTAAAACAACTAACCAATGTGTCAAATCAGTTAATGACTACTAATGTGATTAAGCAACCACCAAATTCTCTATCTTTGATGGAAAAGTTTGTGTTGCTTTTACAATTTAAACTATTGACAGTTTGTTTTTTTTTCATATTAACAAACATTTTTAACTTCTGACTTACTTACTAAATTTGTTAACTTAATAACAGGTCCTAATGGTTGGAGAGTTTTTAAATCAAAATACCCGATGAATTAGAACAGTATTTTATTGAAGTATTCACATCGCATTCATCCAAATTGATAGAGTATAGTATTACATTAAAATACCTCATCCAGTTATTACCATTGCCTAAACAAAATCTCTAATTAGGAACAATCCTTAATCCATAATCAAGGATAATCTCTAATTCCTAATCAAAGATAACTCCAATTCCTAATTTGTGATAATTCCTAGCTCCTAATCAAAATGGCAGAATCATCATCTTATATACTGCACATGGGTGATATTATTTCACTGTATGCTGAAGGGAATGTCTCTGGCTTCATCTCAACTCTGGGGTGAGCTACAATTTCTTAACTTTTAATTTAAATCCATTTTTAGTTTGTTATTTTTTTCCATTTGAATTAATATTTCTCTGTTTCTATTTTTATTTGGAGCTGTTTTTAGTTTATTTTGATTTAACTAGAACACTTATAACTTCTACCCTGGATATATGTTTTTATTCATTCATTCATTCATTCATTCATTCATTCATTCATTCGTACATTCATTCATTCTTCATTCATTCATCTATCCATCCATGTTAAATGTTGGAATAAATTATGTTAGTTAGTTTTCTAAGTTAGCCCATAGATTAATTTATTAGTATGTTGTTTTGTAATTAGATACACAAGTTTGAGTGTCACCAAACTCATCATACTGATTATGGATAAATTAGGCAAATTAGCGTAATTAAATCATGCAAATTAGAGCAGATAATTGACTATGCTAATTTGTATGAATAAATTATGTTAATGAACAGCCTGGTGGACGACAGATGCGTGGTGCAACCTGAGACTGGGGACCTCAATAATCCACCCAAGAAGTTCAGAGGTTAAAATATTAATTATTAAAATATTAATTATTAAAATATTAATTATTAAAATAGTAATTTTAATAATAATAAATAATAGTAATAATAATGATGATGATTATAGTTTAAATGGTTTCATTAAGATGTTCTATTGTTAATAATGTTGAGACTAATTTGATAGTGTTTCATTTAATTTAATAAATAGATATTTCAACAATCAATCTATCTATCGATTGATTGATCAATCAATCTAATCCAACTCATTTATTTATTCATTCATTCATTCATTCATTCATTCATTCATTCATTCATTCATTCATTCATCCAATTTATTTATTTATTCATTCATTCATTCATTCATCTATCCTTTCTTCAATAATCCAATTTTTTTTGTCCATAATCCCTAATATAATTATTTTATTGTTATATGAAGCATGTACTATTGATTATTGGATGAACGAAGGGATTGAAAGAATCGAAAAATGAATGAATAAATAATGAATGACCGGACAAACGAACGGATGAATGAGTGAGTGAACGAATGAATGAATGAAGAACGGACGAACGAAAAAATGAATAGGCAAACAATGATATGAGCAAATAAACGAACGAACGAATGAATGAATTTGTTAATGAACGAATGAATGAACGCACAAACTAATTGAATGAATAAATAAAAGAATGAATAAATGAATGAAAGAGAGACAGAACGAATGAATAAATATTTATTTAAGAGTATTTTCCAGTGAGAGATAGTTATCATAAACATTTATAAACATTATCAGCTGCAATCATAGCCATTATTGTTTTGGTTGACTTTGACTAATGTAACAAATATATTTATCTCTCTCTCTCTCTCTCTCTCTCTCTCTCTCTCTCTTTCTCACTCTCTCTTTTTTTCTCCTCTATTTCTATCTCTCATTCTCTTTTTTTTGTCTATTGACATTGACTATTGTAACAAATTTTTTTCTTTTTCTTTCTCTTGCTCTCCCTCCCTCTCTCTCCATCTGTCTCTCTCTTTCTCTCTCTGCTTCATTCATTTCTACCTGTACAGGTGAGATCTAATTGTAATCCATTACCAAACACATTAATAATGAAAATAGAACGCTATATATATATATATATATATATATATATATATAATATATAATAATATATATTTATAAACACATCTACACATCACATACGTAAATGTATACACGCACAGGCACACACACACACACACACATCTATGTAGGTATGTGTGAAGGTATTTACAATGATATCTTGTCTGGTCTGTCTTTGATATAGTCTATTTATATTGTTATTATGTTATATATATATATATATATACGCACACATATATTCAAATATATATATATATATTATTATTTATATATTATATATATATATATATTTATTATTATTATTATTATATATATATATATACATATATATGTATGTATGTATGTATATATGAAATAATTTTGTATTATGTTGGTATCAATTTTTTTTATATCCTTTTGTTGTTATTGTTAGTTGGGTTTGATTTTAATTAGTTGTAGTAGTAGTATTAGTAGTAGTAGTAGTGGTAGTAGTAGTAGTAGTGGTAGTAGTAGTAGTAGTGGTAGTAGTAGTAGTGCCAGCAATAGTTATAGTATCAGTAATTTTAATATTTGTAATGGTAGCTTATTAGTAGTATATATGAAACTCTTTTTTTTAACTGCGTCTTTCTCTCTCTCTCTTTCTTTTTTTCTATCTCTCTCTTTCTTTCTTTCTTTCTTTCTTTCTTTCTTTCTTTCTCTCTTTCTCTTTTTCTTTCTTTCTTTCTTTCTCTTTTTCTTTCTTTCTTTCTTCCATCTCT
>NW_008705420.1:550528-555733 GCF_000326865.2 Helobdella robusta | reverse complement strand
TATCGTAGTAATAAAATAATAATAATAATAATATTATTATTATTATTATTATTTAATTATTTACACACGAGAGCACGCAATTTTTTATCATCTTTTATCATCCTCATATTTTTTATGTTAATTCCATCTGGTTTGCTATGAGCATTCATTTATTTATCTATCTATCTATCCATTCATTCGTTCGTTCATTCATTCATTCATTCATTCATTCATTCATTCATTCATTCGTTCATTCATTCATCCATTCATTCATTCATTCATCCATTCATTCATCCATTCATTCATTCATCCATTCATTCATTCATCCATTCATTCATCCATTCATTCATTCATCCATTCATTCATTCATTCATTCATTCATTCATCCATTCATTTATCTATCTATCCATCCATCTATGTATCTGTCATTTTTTCTTTCATTCTATCATATAGTTTCAAACTTTTTTCACAGCTCTTTCGTTATTACGATTGATTTGATCAAGCCGTGCAATTGATCTGTGTATTTTCTCATATATTTTCCTTTGGTAGTTTGATTACTTTTCAAGTTCGTTTGTTCGTTCGTTCGTTCGCTCGCTCATTCATTCGTTCGTTCGTTCGTTCGTTCGTTCGTTCGTTCGTTCGTTCGTTCATACATTCATTCACTCGTTCGTTTGTTTGTTCTTTTGTAGGTTCTTTCATCGTTCTTACATTTGTATTGCTTACAGCACAGAGAGATACATTTATAATTGTCAAATTTCATTCATTCCCTACTCGTACACACATGCATACACCCAAATAAACACACACAAACACACACGCACGCGCACTCACATACACACACACCTACACACACACACACACACACACACACACACACACAGATTGCCTATTCAAAGTCTGTCCGAATAACCGCTATTCCGCTCAAAAGCAGTTCTGGAAGGCCACCAAGCAGAACAACAACGCCAACCTAACAAACGTTAATACGGATCTGTCCCTACTAAAAAAACTCAGCGTTAGTTGGATGAATGAATGATTGAATGTATGAATGAATGAATGGATAGATGAATGAATGAATGAATGAATGAATGAATGAATGAATGAATGAATGAATGAATGAATGAATGAATGAATGAATGAATGAATGAATGAATGAATGGATGAATTTTAGAATGCAGCCGAACAAGAGAAAAAACAGAACGAATTGGAATACAAGAAATCACTCGGGATGCCTATCACTTATGGAAACAGTATTCAAGTGTGCATCATCATCACCACCACCACCATCATCGTCATCATCGTCATCATCATCATCACCATCATCGTCATCACCACAACCACCACCACCACTACTACTACTACTACTAACTACTACTACCTCTACTACTACTACTACTACAAGTACTACTACTACTACTACTACTACTACTACTACCACTACTAACCACCACTACTACTACTACTACCACCACTACTACTACTACTACTACTTCTACTACTACTACTACTACTACTACTACTACTACTACTACTACTATTACCTCCCCTACAAAGCTCCTCCATTTGAAGAGTAACAAATTCATAACGGTGAACAAGCGGCTTCCAGCTCAGATGGAGAAGAATGCCATGCGGGTGACCCTAGACGCGGCGGGAAACGAGGGCTCGTGGCTCACCATACTACCCTTCTACAAACTCAGGTCCCCCGGAGATAAGGTGGGTACGTTTGGTGGATAGATGAATGGATGGATGGATGGTTGGATGGATAGATCGATGGATGGATGAGTGGATGGATTGATAAACTGACGATTGAATGGATGAGTGGGTGAATATTTTATGATAACGAAGTGGGAAGTTGGCATGATGATAAAGCCAACTTGAATAAATTATGTTAATGACCGCGCCCTTTCTGAAGGTCATGGTCGGCGACAAGGTCATCTTGAGTTCGGTCAACTCGACGCAGCCGCTCCACGCCAGCAATCTCGACCTACCCGATAACCCCGGATGTAAAGAGGTAATGATGATGATGGCGATGAAGATGATGATGATAAGGGTGAGGATGATAATGATGGTGATGACGATAAGGGTGATGATGATGATGACCTCATCACTCCAGGTGAACTCGGTGAACTCGAACACGTGCTGGAAGGTCAATCTTTTCATGGATTTCCACGAGAACATTGAGACCGTCTTGAAAGGGGTGATGATGATGATGATGATTTTGACGATGATGATGACAATGATGATGAGGATGACGATGATGAGGAGTATGATGACGACAATAAGGATGATTATTAAACCGTTGCTTGGGAATACAGACAGATCATTTAGTTTTCTTTCAACGATTTTTTCATTTTCGCCATCACCATCATCATCATCACCACTACCATCACCATCACCACTATCACCACCATCATCATCACCTCCACCATCATCATCATCACCGTCATCATCATCATCATCACCGTCATCAGGGTGACGTAGTTAGACTCTTCCACGCGGAGCAAGAGAAGTTTCTGACGGGCGATGAATACAAGAAGAAGCACTACGTCTTTCTGAGGACCACCGGAAGAACATCTGCCACGGCCGCCACCAGCTCCAACGCCCTCTGGGAAGTTGAGGTTGCTGCTAGCTGCCTGCCTGTCTGTCTGTCTCTACTCCTTCTCTCTCTCTCTCTCTCTCTCTCTCTCTCTCTCTCTCTCTCTCTTTTTCTCTCTTTCTCTCTCTTCTTCCTGAGAAGCACTGGTAGAACTTCTGCTGCTGCAGCTGCCTCTTTGGATGCGCTGTTGGAAGTTGTGTGTGTGTGTGTGTGTGTGTGTGTGGCTTTGTTTTTTTCTTTCTTTTTCTCTCTTTCCTCTCTCTTTCCTTTTGTTTTTTTCTTTCTTTTTCTCTCTTTCCTCTCTCTTTCTCTCGTTCTCGGAATTTTTATTTTTGCGTACATGCGTCGTAAATGGCTGCAGGTTGTGCACGACGATCCATGCAGAGGAGGGGCGGGACATTGGAACAGCCTCTTTCGCTTCAAACATCTGGCTTCCGGTCATTACCTGGCTGCAGAGGTTTCCTTGATTGATGGATGGATTGATGGATGGATTGATGAATGGATTGATGGATGGATTGATGAATGGAATGATTGATGGATGGATGGATTGGTGAATGGATGAACGAATGAGTGAAAGAAACTAACGAACGTAAAAACATAGATTAACAAACAAACGATAAGAAGAAATACAACCTCAGACACCTGCCCATCCCTAAATAAACCATCAATCAGGTCGACAACGACCCCAACAGTGATCCCATGCGGACGAAACTTCGGGGCAATCCACAGGCCCCGGTCTACTGCCTGGTCTCCGTACCCCACGGCCACGACATGGCCTCCATATTTGAATTGGACCCCACCACTATGACCTCCGATAGCACGGTTCCAAGGTTAGGTGTCAAAGGTTATTTTTTAAGTACTAATCGGAGAGCGTGGCTTTTTTGGGGAGGATTTTTTTGGTGAAATAAATTTTTTGAGGTTTTGTAATAGAGTACTGTTATCGTTTAATGATTCAAAATTATTGGTGGCGGTGGTAATGTTTTTGCTTTCATGCGTTTGTTTCTGCGGCTCTTGTAGTTTGCGTGTCATCATTTTTATACAATTTCTTTACAAGAAACTAAAAAAAGGTCTGAAAATTCTGAGAAGTACGTCTCAGAGAAATAAAATTATGTAATACAAATCGGTACGCCACACTTTAAAAACTTTTTAACCTACATTGCCTATCACTGATTGGTTGAAATCAAGGTCATCCTTTGTTCGTCTGCGTCACTATCTTACTAAAGCCTGGATCCACAGTATTAGCTTGCCCATTGATAAGGACGAAGATAAGCCAATCATGAGCAAGGTGAGGGAGGCTTCGGTTTAAACGCTGCGATCTCATTGGCCCGTTCGAATTTGAATATTGGTTTATTAGCCAATCAATATTTAGATGCACTGATTGTTGTTTGTTGATTAGTTGAGAATAGTATTCAACGTGATGTGATTTGAATCTGTGACCAATCAACCAACGAGCAATATAAAAAAAATGAATAAATTATTATTATTTTTTGGTTCTCTGTTTGCATTTCATTTCTATGTTTAAACCTTCGTGCTGTAGACTATCCACACGACGCGCACACACGCGCACACACGCACACACACACGCACACACATCTTGTATGCAAGATCGAAAGCACCATACATCGTACAAGCTTGGCATCTGAGTTTATCAGTTTTGTACGGACAGTATTGAAAGCAGACTATCGCGTGATAACCACAAAATGATATTTTATCGCAAAGAATGAAGTTCTGACTACTAATTTTGATTTGTTTCTCTCCATTTTAAACTTTATTTAGTTTTTTGTTTGATAAAAAGACTTGTGAAATTTTCAAAAATTCTCCTTTCCATTCGTGCCTGTGACATTTATTTATCACGCAGGCTCTCTTGCTAAATAAAATTCATCCCGTTTTGTGTAATTAAAATTATTCGGTTTCAATCAAATCCATATTTGCACAGACTCGGGCACAATGTTTTCATGACTGTCTCATGTTATTCTGTATTTGTAAATTTTAATAGTGAAACTGTGTCACTATAATAATTCATTCTAATGTATACAGTGGCGGATCTAAGGGGTAGGGCCGGGTGGGGACTCTCCCGTTGTGTTAAAAGTTAGTGAAAGTCGTTATTTTAACGGAAAAGTAATCTTTTTGAAGGGAAAGTGGACATTATAGGTCCATTAGCAGAAAAGTTGGCCCTGGTCGTAAAAATATTGTACCTCAGGGGGCCAACTTTTCCGGAAAAAGTTCTCCCTTTCCCTAACCGTTTCCCGGTCGTCAAATATTTTTTAAAATTTTGGCCCGCCCCCAGCCAGATCCGCCCTTGAAGTAGATATATACTTTCGTTGTTTATTTCTGTTTTTTATCTTCCCTGATTGAAGAATTTCCTAATTTAGTTTTGTTTGTTTCTGTTGAAAATGTAGGCGGTGGTGGTTGGTGGTGATGGTGGTCGTGGTGGTGGTGATAATTATGGTGTTGATGTTGTAGAGGATGATGTTAATGTTGATGATGGTGGTAATTATTGAGAGATTTAAGGATAAATAATGCGGGTAAATTATTCGGAAGATTAGATAGACAACATCCACACACATTCACTCACACAACCACACTTAAAAAACACACGAACAGACAAAAACAGATACTTGAACGCACGCATA
>NW_008705420.1:536747-545478 GCF_000326865.2 Helobdella robusta | reverse complement strand
TTCTTCTTCTTATTATTATTATTACTATTATTATTATTATTACTACTACTACTATTATTATAGCTATATATTTATTATATTTATTTATATATTATTGTTATAGTTATATTTCCTCGATGTATATACACTCCTATTTGAATTTTATTCGATTTATTTAACAATTACGATTAATAAATCAATCAATTACATAACTATTATATTATTATAGTTTATAATTCACGACTACTTTGTCGATAATTCACGATTAAATTTATCAATTCACGATTAATTTTATCAGTAATTCACCATTAATCCATCCTCAATTCATAATTCGTAACATTAATTCACAAGTGTTTATTTTATTTTTAGCGTTAATTTCTAGTACTACTGGCGTCGTAGTCATTATTTTTATTAATATTATTTGTTATTATTATTAATATTATTTGTTATTATTATTAATACTAATTGCTATTATTATTATTTGTTATTATTATTATTGTTGTTGTTGTCCTTATTATTTCCTTATTTACCAAATAAATCCTTTCTATGCCCTGCTCGAAAAGATATCATCTTTCTGGCTTCCAAATATTTTTCTTCTCCTTGTACAAAAGACATTCACTAATATCATCATTTAGTCTTTATTAGTTTATTAATTTAATTATTTTATTAATTTATTATTTTTTTTTATTAATTTTTTATTAATTTAATTTAATTCGTTAATTATTTTATCTTTATCTATTGCACTGTACATATTCCACGCCGGTGTCGTTCATTGTCTCAATCATCTATCATATCGTATCGTATCGTATCATATCGTATCGTATCGTGTCGTGTTGTGTCGTATCATATCATATCATTTATCATATATCATATCATCTTCATATCATATATCATACCATCTCCATCTTCGTCATCGTCGTCTATATCCATGAACTAACACACACAACACACACACTCACACACACACGGCAAAACATACAAACACACACACACACACACACACACACACACACGGCAAAACATACAAACACACACACACACACACACACACACACACACACACGGCAAAACATACAAACACACACACACACGCTCACACACACACGGCAAAACATATAAACACACACACACACACACGGCAAAACATACAAACACACACACACACAACACGGCAAAACATACAAACACACACACACGGCAAAACATATTCACTTGGAGCCATGTTAAGCACCTGCTGCTAACGAGCTCCAACTGCCAGGAAAGGCTGACTATGCCAGTGTTCACTCCTTAATTCGCTAATTCATGCATTTACACACACACACAAACAAACACAAACAAACACACACACACAAACAACAAACACACACACACAAACAACAAACACACACACACAAACAAACACACACATACAAACAAACACACTCACAAACAAACAAACACACACACACAGTTACGAATCGATGGCTGGATGTAGTAAGAGTGCAGAAAAGGCCTCAGTGCAGAATAAATTCGCCGACACGATAGTATTCGTTGAGCAGTACTTGGTCAATAGTGTTATTAATTCCTGGGGTTTCTGCGATAAAGAACAAAATAAATTGACTTTTGAGGTGTGTGCTGTGTGTGTGTGTGTGTGTTTGGATTGTTTGTGTGTGTTGTGTGTGTGTTTGGATTGTTTGTGTGTTTGTGTTGTTTGTGTTGTGTGTGTGTGTGTGTGTGAGAGACGTGGCTGATTTTGTATGACTGCCTTCTGCTGTTGTTTTACTTTAATGTTCGTTTGTTCACTCCTTAACTTGTTAATTCATTCATTTACTCACTCACTCACTCATTCACTGGTAGGTCGTCAACCTCTCTCGAAATCTCATATACTTTGGCTTCTACAGCTTCAGTGACCTCCTCAGACTGACCAAAACCCTTCTGGGCATCTTGGACTGTGCCACCGAGAAGGTCAAGGCCGTTGATAGCAAGGGCGCCCTTGCCCCTGCTGTCAATAATGGTGGGTACTTATCACAGTCATCATCATCATCGTCGTCATCATCATCATATCATCATCGTTATCATCATCGTCGTCGTCATCTTCATTCTAATCATCAACCAGTGCGTATAATGATGATAATATTAATTTCACCATCCAATCACTGCTCACTTTTAAACATATGGATAAAATCTTTAGACCAAGTTGCCGATGACAATAATAATAATAACAACAACAACAACAACAACAACAACAATAATAATGATAATAATAATAATAATAATAATGCGAATAAAATCGCTTGTGAGTACAACTGAATGGTGAATGTGATGACGAAGATGACGACGATGATGATGGCAATGACGAATGAGATGTTTTATATTATAGTCATAGTAACGATCATGATTTGATGTTTTTTACTTTCTTTCATTCTTTGGTTCGTTCGTTTATTTATTTATCAATAGTGATGATATTATTCAATACATGTTAAAACTCTTTCGCATCATTCTTTCTTTCATCTCTCTCTCTCACTCTCTCTCTCTTTTTCTCTCTCTTTCTATATCTTTTTCTCTATTTTTTTTTCTCTCTCTCTCTCTCTCTCTCTTGCTTTCTTTTATTGCTTTTTTTCTTAGTATTCTTGCTCGTTTTTGTCATGTTCTGAAGAGATTGTTTGCATGTTCGTTCGCTTCATACATCGTCGGGCTTCGTCCCTCTTTTTAAAATGATTTTATTCTGATTTCAAATTTTTCTACATTACTTCTATTATTATTATTATTATTATCATTATTGTTATTATCATTATTGTTATTATTATTGTTGTTGTTAGTTATTTTTATTGTTATTATTTTATGTCATTTTTTTCGTTTTTTTTTCTGATTTAGTTTGTTAAATTTTCGTAATGGTACATTGATTTAAAAAAAAATCTATCTACTCTTTCAGGCGCTAAATTATTCATGCATTCGTTCGTTCGTTCATTCATTCGTTCATTCATTCGTTCATTCACTCATTCATTCATTCGTTCATTCATTCATTCGTTCATTCACTCATTCATTCATTCATTAATTCATTCAGCTGATAAAGTAAGTACGGAGCCGACAGGTGGTATGCTGGTTATGGAGACAAAGTTGAAAATCATTGAAATATTGCAGGTTGGTTGGTCGGTCGGTTGATTGATTGATTGGTTGGTTGATTGATTGATTGATCGATTGATTGATTGATTGATTGATTGATTGATTGATTGATTGATTGATTGATCGATTGATTGAATAATTGATTGAATAATTGATTGAATAATTGATTGAATAATTGATTGAATAATTGATTGATTTAGTTTTTCCTTCATCCATCTATCCATTCGTGCATTCATCCATTTATTTATTTATTTATTCATCCAGCCACTGTTTGTAACGTACGTACACCTTGATTACAGAATGTCGAAGCATTCATTCGTTCATTCATTCATTCATTCATTCATTCATTCATTCATTTATTCATCCATTCATTCATTCATTCATTCATTCGTGCACAGTTTATAATGAACGTACGCTTGGATTATAGAATCTCCAGCCTTCTCTCTATCTTTAAAAAGGAGTTCGACGATTTTATCAACGCCAAATCGGAAGAAGGTTATTATTATTATTTTATTATTGTTGTTTATTATTATTAATAAAAATAATATTATTATTATTATTATTAAGGTTTGGACCTCGAGGTTATTGGGGCACAGGCAGAGGAAATATTCGACGGATCGTTAGTTAATCACCGCTATCGTAAACGCCTTCAACGCTACCACTACTACCACTACTACTACTTCTACTACTACTACTGTTACTGCTACTACTTATCTTGACCATTACCTCTTACGTCATCATCTGACGTCATAATCACCACTGTGACGTCATAATTGCCACTGCGACGCCACATAATCGCCACTGTGAGGTGACAATCGCCACCCACCACTACCACTAACGCAGTTACGAATCAGGGGAGCTGGATTTGGACGAACAGGGGGGCAGACTCTTTCTCAGGGTCCTTCTCAACCTCATCATGCACAACTACCCGCAGCTCGTCAGCGGCTCCCTTCAGCTCCTTTTCAGGCATTTCAGCCAGAGGCAGGAAGTCGTACAGGCCTTCAAGCAGGTAGGTGCTGTGTGTGCTTGTGTGTGTGTGTGTGTGTGTGTGTGTATGTGGTATGTGCTAAACCACGTATAACACCACATACGTACACACCACACACACACATCCACACACACACACACACACACAACACATACGTACACACCACACACACACACATAAACACACGTAGGTCCAACTGTTAATTTCTGACACCGATGTTGAGAACTATAAGCAAATAAAATCAGACTTGGACGAGTTGAGACTTTTAGTTGAAAAATCAGAACTCTGGGTCTACAAGAAGAAAGGGTCAGACGGGGGCAGCGGGGTGGCCGCGAGCGGGGCCAAAGATAAAAAGAAAGCGGAGAATAAAGTTTGACTGATTGATTAATTTTTAGAATTTTTTTAATCAATCATGTTTGCGGCCTAGTTTTGATTGGTTGGCTCGATGGGAAACTATTCGGATGACCGATTTTTGTATGTACTTTCTTACTTGCATTAAATTTTACAAATAATATTAATAATAATAGTAATAATTATTATTATTATTATAACAATAATAATTCTTTATTATTATCGTTTTTAATGTAGGGCGGAAAGTCTGAAGATAAAAGCAAAGTAAGAAAGAGAGAAAGCTACTAATCATTTTTACCGTTCAACTTGCATCAGATAAGAGGTGGGCTTGGGAGCCAGGAATCAGGGGAGTCCCATGGTTCCTATGGGAATTGGTAAAAATTAATTCTCGGGAATGGGAGTTTTAGGGTAGGACGGGCGGAAAAATGGAAAAAATGACATCTACATGCGAAAATAAAAGCATAAATTCTTTCCTAATGGAACACATTTCAATTCCCGCCCACCTCTACATCTGATTCATTATCATAATTCATGTGTTTATTCAGTATTCATTATCACAATTCATTAATTAATTTATTCATTATCATAATTCATGTGTTTATTCAGTATTCATTATCACAATTCATTAATTAATTTATTCATTATCATAATTCATGTGTTTATTCAGTATTCATTATCACAATTCATTAATTAATTTATTCATTATCATAATTCATGTGTTTATTCAGTATTCATTATCACAATTCATTAACTAATTTATTCGTTGCCATAATTCATATTTTCATTCAGTATTCATTATCACATTTCATGTGTTTATTCAGTATTCATCATCACAATTCATTACCATAATTTATTCATCATCATAATTTATTCACACTCACAGGCCGACCCTCCCGACATTGGCCTGTTAAATGGGTCAGCCATTGACCTCAATCACGGTCCTCCAATTAACGAGCATGCCGCCAGGAACTACAAAACGATTAAAGAGATTCTCTGCCGGTACTGATTATGATTAAGATGATGATGGTGGTGGTGATGATGGTGGTGATGATGATGGTGATGATGCTGATGATGATGGTGGTTGTGGTGGTGATGATGGTGGTGATGATGATGGTGATGATGCTGATGATGATGGTGGTAGTGGTGATGCTGATGATGATGATGGCGGTGGTGATTATGGTGGTGGTGATGATGGTGGTGATGATGCTAATGATGATAACAATACGGAAATGATAGTAATGAGGACGATGATGATGATGATGATATATATTTCAATTCTCATCGCTGTTGTGTCTGCAATTTTAAGCATCTTAATCATCGTCAGCATTATCATTTTTTATTATCCATCATCATTATCCTCACCATGATAACAATACGTCATCGTCACCATCATCGTTATCATCGTCACCATCATCATTATCCTCACTATCATCATCATCGTCATCATCATCACCGTCATCACTATCATCATTACTACCACCATCATCATCATCATCATCACCACCAGACTTGCGAAGTTATGTGCGAACGGTCAAAAGGCGCGGAAACACGAGCAGAGGTTGCTCCGAAACATGGGAGCCTGCTCAGCCGTCCTTGAACTTTTGCAGATACCCTACTCCAAGGTCAATCGCGGTGATGATAATGATGACGATGATGAGGATGGTGGTGATGATGATGATGGTGGTGGTGATGATGGCTGTGTTGGTGATGATGATGGCGGTAATGGTTGTGATGATAGTACTATTATTTAAGGTGATAGCGACGATGATGAAAATGTTTTTTTTTTGTTAAGGTTTTTTTCTGTATTATATCAATATTATCATTCTCATCATCGTCATCATCGTCCTCTTGAAAACCGTCATCATCACAACCATCCTCGCCATCATCATCATCATCATTACAACCACCATCATCATCATCATCATCATTACAACCACCATCATCATCATCATCGCCACTACAGAAAGCTGACGTCAGAATGGAGGAGTTGATGCAATTGGCTCACTCCTTTTTGCAGAATTTTTGTTTACAAAATCCATCCAATCAGCTTTTACTCCATCAGAATCTCGATCTATTTTTAGTTCCTGGGGTTAGTCTGTGGGCGGAGCCTATTTTGAGGGTTTTTAATTTAGAGAGATTAAATTTCTAACTAATTTTTTCATCTCGCCAATATGCTTTTCATTCCTTTGTTTGTTCTCTTAATGTCTCGTTCATTCGTTCGCTTTTTATTCATTCTTTCATTCATTCGTTCGTTCGTTCATTCATCTATTCATGCATTCATCCATGCATGCATGTATTCATCCATCAATGCATTCATGCATTCAGTTACTGCAAGCTGAAACATGCAGGGCCATCTACCAGGATAACGTTCAGCTATGTAACGAGGTTGTCACTAATAATCTTTATGGCTCCATGGTTTAATGGTTAAGATGCTCGGCTATGCTGTTACCCTGACCGGGTTCGATTGCAAAGTGAACCCCCAGCCACTTAACACACTATCACGTGCAGTGTGTGTATGTGTGTGTCTGTGTCTGTGTGTGTGTGTGTGTGTGTGTCTGTGTGTGTGTCTGATTCACATGCGTTTGTGTGGTGTTGAGGCCTGCAAGATATTAAATTGAGAATTACAAAAAATAATAATTTTTATTATAGTAGTATATTTAATTAAAATTAATAATAATTATTATTACTACTACTACTATATAGTAGTATATTTAATTATAATTAATAATAATTATTATTATAGTGGTGTATTTATTATAATTAATAATAATTATTAACATAGTAGTGTATTTATTATAATTAATAATAATTAATATTATAGTAGTATATTTAGTTATAATTATTAATAATAATTATTATTACCATTTTTTTGACAGGTCTCGGAAAAAGTCGTACAGCATATTGTTCACTGTATTGAAACCGACAGGCGGCATATGGAATATGTGAAGTAAATGAATGAATGAATGAATGAATGAATGAATGGATGAATGAATGAATGAATGAATGGATGGATAGATGGATAGATGAAGGATGGTGAAATGAAAATAAGATTGAGTATACATCATCTTCTTACATTCCTTCCTCATCACACACACGCACACACACACACACACACGTACACACACACATACACACACGCGCATGCACACACGTACACACACACGCACGCACGCACGCGCACAGACTTCTTCAAACTATCGTGAAAACCGAAGGCGGTTACATTAGAAAATGCCAAGACCTTGTTATGTCAGAAGTTAGTCAGTTATTCATATTCAATCTAACCAATCAACCAACCAATCAACCAACTAACCAATCAATCAACCAACCAATCAACTAACCAACCAAACAACCGACCAACCAACCAATCAACCAACCAATCAACCAACCAACCGACCAATCGCAGTTAGCCAACGCTGGCGACGACGTCCTAATCTTCTACAGTGACCGCTCTTCCTTTCAGAATTTGGTGGAGATGATGAAATCGGAGAGAGAGAGGATGGACCCCTCCAGTCCCCTCACCTATCACATCCATCTCGTCCAGTTACTGGCCGCCTGCACCGAAGGTTGGGGACTGGAAAAAATTAGGGAATTTAGGGATTAGTGAAATTATGAATTAATAAATTCGGCCATTAGGGATATGATAATGATGATGTTTATAGCGATGATAATGATGATGTTTGTTCATACATTCATTCATTCATTCATTCATTCATCCATTCATTCATTCATTCATTTATCCATTCATTCATCCATTCGTTCAATCGTTCATTCATTCATCCCATTCACTTACAATTAAATGTTGAACCCAGGCAAAAACGTCTACACTGAGATCAAATGCCATTCCTTCTTGCCATTGGACGACATCGTCAAAGTAGTGACCAATGAGGATTGCATTGCTGAGGTAGTGGGCGTGGCCTAAATTGATTGGTTGACTGATTGATCGATCGATCGATCGATTGATTGATTTATTGATTTAACCTACCAACCGCCAATTATTTGATCAATCAAAACCAGTTAATTACTCGGTGATCACTTAATCAACAAATCAATCAATCAAATCAATCATTCAATCAATCGATCGATCAATCAATCAATCCAGGTAAAATCTGCCTACATAAACTTCCTGAACCACTGTTACATCGACACCGAAGTTGAAATGAAGGAGATCTATAACAGCACCCATATGTGGAGTCTCTTTGATGATTTCCTACTGGACATGGCTACGGTACTCATGATGATGATGATGATGCTGATGATGGTGATAGTGATAATGGTGGTGGTTGTGGTGATGATGATGATGATAATGATGGG
>NW_008705420.1:528632-535732 GCF_000326865.2 Helobdella robusta | reverse complement strand
ATGCGCACAAAACAAAATCAATCGCTAAACATGAAAAGCAGACGATACCTACCTACCTACCTACCTACCTACCTACCTACCCACCCACCCATTCACCCACCCACCTACCTACCTACCTACCTACCTATTGTCAATTATTTTTTTCTGAACTTTAATCTAACTCCAGCCATGGCTTGCCTATGTTCAATTAACTCAGATCTCACTTACGTACGTTCAACTAATTCAATCCCTAGCTTAATTGTTGGATGTTAACACAGCTAATTTTACACTTTATATTTGTGATTCTATATTAATAAGTAATAAATAAAAAAAATAAATAAATAAAATGAATAAATAAATAAAAAAAAATATTACCAAAGTATAAAAAATTAAGAATTGACAAATTACAACAATATAATGGGTAATACATGCAGGCATGTATCTGTGTATGTGTGTTTGTTTGTATGTGTGTTTGTGTGTATGTGTGTTTGTGTGTATGTGTGTTTGTGTGTATGTGTGTTTGTGTGTATGTACGTACGTACGAATGTTTTTAACTTATGTATGTATGTATGTGTTTGTATTCTGTGTATGTGTGCACGCTTCAAATATTATCAAACTTTCTTGATCAAAAATGTATGTAAAAAATAAACGAATAAATCTAGAAATAATAAGCAACGAATAAAATAAACGAATAATTTTAGTAATAATAAGTAACGAACACGTCTAGAAATAATAAATAACTTAACTAAGATAAAGAAATAAAAAAAGACCAGTCGCTAAAGGAATGCCCTAAAGCCTCCGGTCGGATTTCAACGCATTTTCGGCTCCTATTAATACCAGTTCCATTCATATATTCTTATCATTTCAATCATTGACATAATTGACTTTATTTAATGTATATGAAACATTATTATAGGTGCTTAACAACAATATATTAACTATACTAGAATGAATTAAACGACCGCTTACGGCGGGATGGTTCGGAGATGATTAAAGTACCGTACGTGGTTAACTAGTTGAATTCAGAGTTAATCGAGATCACTCCTTTTCCACTTAACAAATTAAAAATGAAGATACGTGTTTCTTTCATTTCATTTCTTTTATACACACCATACCAACCAAACAGTCAACCAAACTACCAACCAAACAACCGATTTACCAACCAATCAGTCAAAGCAAATTAATTCCAACACTAAGCTCGTTTATGGAAACCGTGTGAATGACTGAACGAACGAACGAACGAACGAATGGAAGAACGAACGAACGAACGAATATGAATATATATAGACATATTCACAAACATTAACATGTACATTTTGATTGGCTGGTTGATTATTTCTTCATATTTTTATTTCAATCAACAAACCAACAGTCCCAACAGCCAATGTTCATAAAGCTGCTACAGGGAGCATACAGAGTGGCCAACTGCAAGTGGCTCTCAGGTCAGCAGAAGTTCAGCGTGGAAAGTTGCATCCGGACCATGTGGGATATTGGTTAGTAGGTTGGTTGGCTAGTTGGTTGATTGGTTGGTTGGTTGGTTGGTTGGTTGGTTGGTCGGTTGGTTGGTCGGTCGGTTGGTTGGTTGGTTGTGACATGAGCCGTTCATTTATTGATTGATTAATTGATTGCCTGGCTAAAATTTTAATCGTTTAGCCAATTAACAATCTATTAACTATTGAACAATCTATTAACCAACCAATCCCAGCCAGGAACAGGCTGTTGGCGATCCCACCGGAGTTGGAATTCCAGCTGATAGCATTCTTCAATAGGACTCACAACTTGATGAAGCACAGCAGGGCATGGATCAGTAGTGCTGGAAAGTATAGGTCGGAAGTGGCGCCCCCCAGCCAGGATTGCAGGAATATCATCGAAGGATTGCAAGTCGGCTGAATTAATTTTTTCAATTGAATAAGTAATCAATCAGTCTATCAATCTTTATACAACAGTTATCAATTGTTGTATAAAGATTTCAATAGTCAATCAGTCGATCATTTTTCATTTCTTCATTTATCTCGTCCAATCAGGACATAGTGGCTCTTCTGGAGGACCAATTAAAGCCTCTCATTCAATCGGAGCTCAGCGTATTGGTGGATGTTCTCCACCAACCAGAAGCCTTGTTTCTGCCAGGTACGGAAGCACAGAGGAAATGCCAGAGTGGAGGATTCATATCGAAGTCAGTGAATGAATGAAGAAATAGGCGAATGAATGGCGTGAATGAATGAGGAGTGAATTGACGGAAGGAAGAATGAAAGAGTGAATGATTGATGAGACTAATCGGCGTGAATTAGAATGACGGAATGAAAAGGCGATTGACAAATTGTTGAAAAAAAATTAACGAGTGGATGAATGACGATGGTAAAAATAATGAAAATTATTCCTTTATCATTCCAATCATATATTTATTCATTCATTCAATCAATCGATCTTTTATCCATCCAACGCTTTATTCATTTTTTCATTCATCCATCTTTCCATTAATCCATCCTTACAGATTGATTCAACACGCTGGAAAGCTTCTGGAAGAGAAGGAGGAAAAACTTTGCCTGAAGCTGCTCCAGACGTTGAAGGACATGATGACCTTGGACTCCGAGGAAAACAAGGTCACGACTTGACCTTATTATCAGGATGACCTTATTAATTTGTCGGCGTGTATATGTAAATGGCCTCTTACTTGAATGATCGAATTTTTTTTACTTGATCAAATTAAGTCGTTGACGTTGTTGTTGTTGTTGTTGTTGTTGTTGTTGCTGTTGACGATGACGATGACTACTATAATGATGATGATGACGA
Organism: Helobdella robusta; assembly: GCF_000326865.2. Lineage (NCBI taxonomy): Eukaryota > Metazoa > Annelida > Clitellata > Rhynchobdellida > Glossiphoniidae > Helobdella > Helobdella robusta. Next base: position 532,963 of record NW_008705420.1, on the reverse strand, counting down.
TGATGATGACGATGATGATGATGACGATGATGAAGATGAAAAACTTTGCAGGCCGACCAAAAAACTATGAGCAAGAAAGAGATAGACGACAAAAAAAGGGTTGGTAATGATGATGATACTGATGATGATGATTGTAATGATGACTGTAATGATAATGATACTGATGATGATGATTGTAATGATGACTGTAATGATAATGATACTGATGATGATGATTGTAATGATGACTGTAATGATAATGATACTGATGATGATGATTGTAATGATGACTGTAATGATAATGATACTGATGATGATGATTGTAATGATGACTGTAATGATAATGATACTGATGATGATGATTGTAATGATGACTGTAATGATAATGATACTGATGATGATGATTGTAATGATGACTGTAATGATAATGATACTGATGATGATGATTGTAATGATGACTGTAATGATAATGATACTGATGATGGTGGTGATGATGATGTTGACGACGACGACGACGACGATGAGGATCATACTAAGACACGGAGTATCATCACTATCACCAGTGTCATGATTATCATCATCATCACCATCATCACCACCATCACCATCTAGATCATCATCATCATCATCATCGTCAACAGTGCGACCAACTCCGATCCAAACTTCTTCAATGTTACTACGGCAAGCAGCAGGGTCACCACAAAAGTTCAAAGTTCAACAATTCAGCCATGATGACGTCGTCGCCCTCCTTATCATCATCCTCATCATCATCGTCGTCGTCATCGTTGATGGGTCAAGGTCAGGATTATGATAAGGGCTCCATGATGATAAGTAGGGCGGATATGACTTTGCACGATGTACAGGTCTGTGTCTGTGTGTGTCTGTATGCGTATGTATGTGTGTATGTATGTGTGTTTTTATGTGTGTTTGTATGTGTGTGTGTGTGTGTGTTTGTGTGTGTCTTTTCGTGTTACTACACACGACACACACACGACACACACACACGACACACACACACACACACACGACACAGTGTTACTTGGACAGCCAGGGCACAACTGACCTGGTCATTGACCTCATCATCAAGAACTACTCCAACAAATCATTTCAAGAGGCCATTGAACTTGGCATTGCCCTGCTAGATGGAGGGAATGGAGTTATTCAGGTTTTTTTGTTCTTTTATTTTCATGTTCGTCTTTTCATTTATCTATCCGTCCATCCATTTTTATTTGTCCTCCGATTTGCATTTGTTCATACGTTCGTTATTTCGTTTGCCTGCGAGTTTAGTCACCAATCCATCACTTCTGTATTCATTCCATCATTCATTCATTCATTCATTCATTCATTCATTCATTCATTCATTCATTCATTCATTCATTGACTTTTCTGTTACATTTATAGTAAGAATTTGTGTGTATGTATTTATTTGACATTTCTGTTACATTTACAGTTGGAATTCTTAGTTAAGGGTGGCCTATCCACAAGTTTATCTTTTTTGGTTATCCTTTAAATAAATAAATAAATAAAAATAAATAATCCATCCATCTATCCATCCATCTATCCATCCATCTATCCATCCATCTATCCATCCATCTATCCATCCATCTATCCATCCATCTATCCATCCATCCATCCATCCATCCATTCTTTTCATCTACAGTATTTTTTCATTCGTTCATTCATAAATCACAACAACGCACTCGAACAAAAAAAAACAGAAATCCTTCTTCGAGCGACTTACTTACGAGAAAAATTCCGAGAAGTTTTTCAAAGTCCTGTACGATCGGATCCGGGATGCCCACACGGAGATCAAGGCCAACCTATCCGTTACTGCCGCCGACTCCATCACCACCGGAAAGGGTGGAGACGTACCGGAAGAGGATAGTAATAAAAGAAAGGGTTAGGGGAGGGGTTAATTTAGTAGTGTGTGTGCGCATGTGTGGTTTTTGTTAACGTGTGTGTGTGTGTGTGTGTGTGTGTGTGTGCATGTGTGGTTTTTGCTGTCGTGTGTGTGTGAGTGTGTGTGGGTGTTTGCGTGTGTTTTGCAGCAGCCAAAGCAGCGACTACAACAGCCTCAAATTACACAACACAACAGCCAAACTAATTCCCGGGAAATTCACCAGCGAGCTTCAGGACCAATTGGAAGACGCGGCCACAGTCATCTCAAAAGCTTACACACACCTCCAACACATACGCCATCTCGAAAAGGGTAGCGATGGTGGTGGCGGTAGTAGCGGCGGCGCTGCGAGTGGTGGTGGTGGTGTAGGTGGTGGATTGTTAGGCGGCGCTGGCAGCCGGCCACAAGCAGCTACGGCTTCAACTTCTTCCGCTGTGGCTGACGATTTGCAGGATGAAAGTAAGTCGATTTTTAGTTTAGTCGTTTGATTAACAAGTTAATCACATAATCAATCAATCAATCAAACAAACAATCAATTAATCAATCAGTCAATCAAGTCAACCAATTATTTTAACAAGCATCATAGCCGTGATTTTCTTGCATGTGTCTTTGTTTGTTTTTGAATTTTGTGGTTCTAGGTTGAGTGAAATAGTAATAATGATAATCTTGATAATGATTACAACCACAATCGCAAAGGTGCAGGTGGTCTGGGTGGAGCTGGTGACGAAAAGAAGAAGCTACCGCTAGAAGTGGCCCTGATGCAACCGATCTTGAGGTTCTTGCAGCTGCTCTGCGAGAACCACAACCTTGAACTTCAGGTCAGTAGTGACGAGGAGGGTGACGAGGGAATGATGATAACGATGATTATGATAATGGTAGTGATGATAACGATGATGACGATGATGATAATAATAATGATGATGATGATGATGATGGAATTTGTCTGACCTGAAATCCCCTAACGACAATGACGTCATCGAACTAAATATGGCGGAGGTTATTGAGTCGATGAAAGAGATAGGAAAAAAAAATTATTAAATCGACATAATTTCAGTCATAATTATGACCATAATAATTACAATTGCATAATAATATTGCAATAATAATAACAATAATAATATGATTAATAATAATAATAATTATAATAATAATAATACATACTGTAAGAACTTTCTAAGAGATCAGGAGTGCTTCAAAAGACTTATCAGGGAAAATAATGAGGATACGGATGATGAAGACGTTAGACTCGTCTCTCTCTTTTTCACTTTCTCTCTTTCTCTCTTTCTCCCTCTCTTTCTGTTTGTATTGCTCTCTTACTTGCTATCATGTTTTTTCGTTCTTTTTCTTCGCTTGTTTATTTTCACCATTTCACTTTTTCATTTTTATTCTGTTTTTCATTTTCTTTCTCTATATTTTTCTCCATATCTCTCTCTTTCTCTCTCTCTCTTTCTTTCTCTCTCTCTCTCTCTCTCTCTCTCTCTCTATTTTCGTTTATATTAATTTTACAATAGTTTCCCCGCGTGATAGCTATTCGTAGAGTTTGTTAGTAGCATGATTTCCCGATGACGATGTTGCTGCTGCTGCTGCTACTACTACTGCTACTACTGCTGCTGTAGCTGCTGTAGATTATAGGATGAGGATAATGATGCAGAGGATGGCGATTACGTCATCAACTCACTTTAAAAATTCCACCCGTTTTTCACGCTTCATTTAATTTATTTAGCGCACTACTTCTATTATTATTAATAATTATTTCTTTTCATAATAAATTATTATTATTGTTGTTATTATTATTATTTGCATTTTTAATTATATTATTATTGTTTAGTTAGAAAGTATTTAAGAGAAATTATTGTTTGAAAGTTTTTCACCGGACGCATGATGGAGTGTTTTTTTTCGTTCGTTCGTTCGTCGTTAGTTCATTCATTTGTTCATTCATTCATTTGTTCTTACATTCAATTGTTCATTCATTCGCTTTGTATTTATTTATTCAATTATTCATTCAATAACATTTTAATCAATCAATCAATCAACCAATCATTCAATCGTCCCCTATCAACTTATTACTTCATTGTTTTTTTGTTCATTCAAATTTTCATTTATTTAGTCAATCAATCAACATTTTCAGCCACTTGACCAACCAATCAATCAATCAACCAATCAATCAACCAATCAATCAATCAACTATTCAACAAACCGATCAACAAACCGACCACCCATCACCTCCACCCCATCAAGCAATACCTAAGAAATCAGAACAACAAAAACAACTACAATCTGGTCTGTGAGACCCTCCAGTTTCTCGACTGCATCTGCGGAAGCACATCTGGGGGCTTGGGCCTTCTGGGCCTCTACATCAACAAAACCAATGTGGGCCTCGTCAATCAAACTCTACAGACCCTTACTGAGTACTGCCAGGGACCTTGCCACGAAAATCAGGTTCGTTGGGGTCGGT
>NW_008705420.1:526322-528458 GCF_000326865.2 Helobdella robusta | reverse complement strand
CCTCGGCAATACACATGGATCTTGTGCTCGAACTTAAGGTTAATTGGTTGATTGATTGATTGTAATTGGTTGGCTGGTTGATTGATTGTGATAGGTTAGTTGGATCAGTCGATAAAAATATTAACCATGCAATCAACCAAATACTCAACCATCCAATCATATGACTAGGACAACGCATCTAAGCTCCTATTGGCCATCATGGAAAGCAGCAGAGAAAATGAATATGCAGAGCGCATATTGTACAGCATGAATCCCAAACAGCTGGTAATATCTGATTGGCCAGCTTGATTGCTCATTATCATAAATTAACATATTTGCTTTAATTTGATTATTCATTAGGTTGACGTCATTCATTTGGCCTACGAGCAATTTGAGTCACCAGATGACCTACTTAACAAAAAAACTGGGTCGGTCGACGAGGGTAACGATGAAGACTTCAAAAGTAGGTCACGAGAAGTAGGTCACAACATCTATATACTGGCTCACCAGGTAGGTCTTGGTGACGGTGATGATGATGGTGATGATGATGGTGATGATGATGATGATGATGATGATGATGATGGTGATGATGATGATGATGGTGATGATGATGATGGTGATGATGATTATGATGATGAGGATGGTGATGATGATGGTGATGGTGATGATGATGATGATAGTGATGATGATGATGATGGTGATGACGATGGTGATGATGATGGTGATAATGATGGTGATGATGATGGTGATGATGATGGTGATGGTGATGATGATTTTATTAATATAAAAATTGTCATCATCACCAACGTCGCTGTCGTGGTAGCTTTCGAAGCACAACAAAGAACTTGCCGAGATGCTCCGACCGACTGAACCGACACCTCCAACAACAGTCATAACATCCCCGCTGACGTCATCGTCGGCCAGTATGGCCACGGCCCAAACGGAGATGTGCGATTCGGCGCTCGACTATTACTCGAGTCACACGGCCCAGATTGAGATTGTTAGGCCCGACCGAGCGATTGAGCAGATTGTCTTCCCCATTCCTGAAATTTGCGAGTATCTCACCAGTGAAACTAAGCACAAGGTTTGTGTGTGTGTGTATGTTTTGTGGTGTGTGTGTGTGTTTTGTGGTGTGTGTGTGTTTTGTGGTGTGTGTGTTTTGTGGTGTGTGTGTTTTGTGGTGTGTGTGTGTGTGTGTACAGTGTAGAAAATAATTATTGTACTTCGAATGTGAAAGAATGAAAGGGAAGAAAGAGATAATATTCAGGTGGATGAATTAAGGAAGTTGACTTTTTTTTGTCTATAGTTCAATTCTTTCATTCATTCTTACATTCATCCATCTTTCTTGTCTTGAATCATGTATTCATTCATTCATTCGTGCATTCATTCGTTTTTTCATTCATTCGCTCATTCATCTATTTATTTATTCATTCATTCGTGTATTCATTCATTTTTTCATTCATTCCCTCATTCATTCTTCTACCCAGATCTATCTTACAGCCGAAAGAGATGATCAAGGAAGCAAGGTAAGGATGATGATGATGACGACGAAGACGACGACGATGATGATGATGATAATTATAATTATGATAATTAAAATTATGATAATTATAATTATGATAATTATTACCATATCAAGGTTATGGATTTTTTTGAAAGATTCGACGACCTATTCTCAGAAATGCAATGGCAGAAAAAACTGCGAGGTGACAACGACGATGAAGATGATTCATTCATTCATTTATTCATTCATTCATTCATCCAATAATTCATTCATTCATTTATTTATCCGTTCATTCATTCATTCATCCATTCATTTATTTATTCATTTATTCATTCATTTATTCATTCATTCATTCATTCATCTTTCCATCCATCCGACCACCTAGCGAACTTTCTGTTGTTCTGGATGAGTAGCCACATGACTCAGTGGGGCAAGGCCTCCTTCTACCTGGCCATCCTCATCAACGTCCTGGTGGCCGTCTACTACCCCTTCACTAGTACCCCCAAAGGTTCTGATGATGATGATGATGATGATTATGATGATGATGATGATGAAGATAATGATGATGATGAAGATGATGATGGTGATGGTGTTTGTGATGATGGTTATGGTGAGGATTTCGATGATGATGATGATGACGACGGCGATGATAA
>NW_008705420.1:519389-524954 GCF_000326865.2 Helobdella robusta | reverse complement strand
GGTTGGTTGGTTGGTTGGTTGGTTGGTTGGTTGGATGGTTGGTTGGTTGGTTGGTTGGTTGGTTGTTTGGTTGGTTGGTTGGTTGGTTGGTTGGTTGGTTGGTTGGTTGGTTGGTTGGTTGGTTGGTTGGTTGGTTGGTTGGTTGGTTGGTTGGCTGGTTGATTGGTTGGTTGGCTGGTTGGCTGGTTGGTTGATTGATTAGATTGTTAGCGTGGTTGAAATACTAAATAACTGTCTGACAGACCCAAGAGATAGATTGACAGATTGATGACTTTAATAACTTCATGATCGAAATTCTCCGGCCACCAACCACACCAACCACAAACAACCGACAGCTACTAGACATCGTCTACAGAGAAGAAACGCTGCTGAACGTCATCCGGTCAGTCACGAAAAATGGACGCTCCATCTTGCTGACCGCCGTGCTAGCCGTCATCCTAATTTACCTCTTCTCCATTGTGGGGTTCACTTTTTTCAGGGACGATTTTCTCATAGAGATCGATCCGTTAGAGAAGGGGAAAAGTGAGAGTACAGTTGGTAGGATGTTGTCGTCGTCAGCATCATCGTCGTCGTCATCATCGTCTGTGGATAAATTAAATGGTTATTTATTGTTTTGTTTCTGTTGTTGTTGTTGTTTTAATAATATAATAATAATAACATAATAATAATAATAAATAGCAACACTGAACACCACACTTTCGAGAAGAAGTCTCAATGATGATGATTACTGCCTGCCCGGCTCCACTGACTGCAATCTGATTGGTTGGTTATTTTTGGTAGATATCATTCGATTGGTCAAAATTTGGCATTCAGTTTCCCTCCATTTTTAATGGCAGAGTAGACGAATGTTGCATTTTCGTTTAAGTTGTTTTCTGACTTCATGACAACAGTTGTTGATTTATATATTAGTTGTATTTTTATTAGCGGAAAATTTATTTTAGTTGTTAAAATATTCTAATTAATTAATTAATTCATTTGTTTTGGTTTGTTTGTTTGTCCGTTCATTCATTCATTCATTCATTCCTTCGTTCGTTCATTTATTCATTCATTCATTCATTCATTTATTCATTCATTCATTCATCTATTCATTCATTCATTGATCCATCCATTTATCCATCCGTCCAACCAACCAGCCAATAACAAATCAGCCAGCAACAACTACACGAACAACAAAAACATCATCACCAACGATGGTGGCGACAATAATAATGAGGACGACGACGACGACGACGATGATGATGATGATGGTAAAGAGCGGCACTGCGATTCACTCATCATGTGCATCGTCACCACCCTGAACGAGGGCCTGAGGAATGGAGGGGGGATTGGGGATGTCCTAAGGAAACCCAGCAGTAATGTGAGTGAATGAGTGAGTGAATGAGTGAGTGAATTGATGGATGGATGGATGAGTGAGTGTATGAGTGAATGAATGATCGATTGAATTAATGAGTGAGTGACTGATGAATAAATAGATGGTTGGATGAACATTGATTTACGGAAAATTCATAGTGGATAATTTATCGTGGGGTAAAATTCATAGTGAATAATTCATTTGTGGGGTAAAATTCATAGTGGATAATTCATCGAGTGGTAAAATTCATAGTGGATAATTCATTTGTGGGGTAAAATTCATAGTGGATAATTCATCGAGTGGTAAAATTCATAGTGGATAATTCATCGTGGGGTAAAATTCATAGTGGATAATTCATCGTGGAATGGTTATAAGGTATTGAGGCCAGGAGTGGAATTTTTTTTGAGGCCGTTCAATTAATTAATAATCGAAATCGAACCCGAATTCCTGTACTTAGATTATCATTGGTAGTTGTGGGGGACCAGCTGCGTAGGTTCGATTCTTATCGAGCAGTATAATACTAATTGCTAACTATCGTTAAAATGCCGAAATCTATTCACTATTCAGCCTAATTCGTCAATTAATTGTCCAAATTAATTCATTATTCGGCTTAATTAATTAATGTATCGATTAATTGGTACAGTTGTTGGTGTTATGTTCGATTCCTGACCTTCGTCAATATTGTATTTCAATGTTAATTAATGTTTGAAAATAATTCACATTTCGACTCGTTTCAGTTAATTTCGACACTTTTCGTAATCGTTGTCGTCAGCATCACTTTTTCATCAATATCAGGAGCCCTTGTTCTTCCCGCGCGTGATCTACGACCTCCTCTTCTTCTTCATCGTCATCATCATCACCTTAAACTTGATCTTTGGTGTCATCATCGACACTTTCGCCGATTTGAGGAGCGAGAAACAGCAGAAGGAAGAGATTTTGAAGAATTCATGTTTCATCTGTGGTTGGTTTTATGTGTGTGTGTGTGTCTGTGATCTGTGTGTGTGTGTGTGTGTGTGTGTGTGTGTGTGTGTGTGTGTGTGTGTGTGTGTGTGTGTGTGTGTGTGTGTGTGTGTGTGTATGTCTGTGTGTATTGTCGTCGCCACCATCATCATCAGGACTTGAAAGGGCAGCATTTGATAACAAGACCGTTTCATTTGAGGAGCACTGCAAGCAAGAACATAACATGTGGCACTATCTCTACTTTGTCATACTCGTCAAGGTTGGTTGTTGGTTGGTTGGTTGGTTGGTTGGTTGGTTGGTTGGCTGGCTGGCTGGCTGGCTGGCTGGCTGGCTGGCTGGCTGGCTGGCTGGTTGGTTGGTTGGTTGGTTGGTTGGTTGGTTGGTTGGTTGGTTGGTTGGCTAATTCAATCAATCATTCAATCAAAAATTTGATCAATCATTCAATCAATTAATCAATCAATCAGTCTATCAGTCAATCTATCAATCAGTCAGTCGATTAATTTTATCAGTCCAATCGATATTTTCAATGTGAGATTGTGATAACAGTTTCTATTTTTTGATTGATTGATTAATTCATTATTCATTCATTCATTCATTCATTCATTCATTCATTCATTCACTCATTCACTCATTTACTCATTCACTCGTTCATTCATTCATTCACTCATTCAATTCTAGGTAAAAGACCCCACGGAGTTTACCGGTCCCGAAAGTTACGTACACGCAATGATCAAGGTAGGTCAAGGTCGCATAATAAATTATTATTATTAACTTATTTCAACCATTATCATCATCGACAACACCATCATCATCACCATTATCACCATCATCGCCATCATCTTCGTGACCAGGAGAAAAACCTTGATTGGTTCCCGAGAATGAGGGCCATGAGTCTGTCGACCAATGAGAACGAGACAGAGCAGAACGACATAACGAATCTCAAAATCCAATTGGTCAAGACCCACGGCATAATTGCTCAGCTATCCAATCAGCTTGCAGAGCTCAAAGAGCAGGTTTCTGATTGGTTGACCGCGTTATTAATGACTCATTGACTGTTTGTTTTTCAAGTGATTTCATCATCAACGACAACGCCATCATCACCACCACCACCGACATCATCATCATCACCATCATCATCACCAACTTCAGATGAACGAACAGAGGAAACAGAAACACAGACCGGGCATAATAAGTGGAAGTACTGGAATTCCCCAGCCTCTATAAATAAACCAATTAATATTCGCAACTCATGTTTGTGTATCTTTGTATCTATTTGTAGATTTTAAAATTAAGTAGAGGAAGAAGAAAAAGAGAGAGAGAGAGAGAGAGAGAAAGAGTGAGAGAGAGAGTGAGTGAGTGAGAATGAATGAATAAAAGGCTACAAAACGAAACGCAGATCTTTACAATGTTTTTACACACATTAACATATTGATGCTTGTAACGAACCATTCGTTTGCCTCAGTTATCTTCATTTATAAATATTAATTTATTAGATTGAATAAATTAATAAATTATCATAATGATGAGCTCTCGCACTTGATTGGTCGGTTATTTTTAGTAGTTTATTTTTGTCATGTTCTATTTTTATTTATTGTTATTTATACCGTTAGTTTTGGCGGTTAGGGTCCTTCACATTACGGATGATGATGATGATGATGGTATTGATGATGATGATGATGGTGAGGGTAATGATGATGGTGGGGATGAGTAACCAGCTTCAAAAACATCACGCCACATTTTCATTAGGGGTATTCCTACCATCGTCATCATCATCATCGGTATTATTATTATTGTTATTACTATCATCATTATCATGACTTACGTAAATTCATTGATTGATTAATTTGTGTATAATTTTTTTTATCAAAAAAAAATTAACCCGATCCTACTAAATATTATTTATTGTTTTTGACAACAAAAGGTAATAAAATCAACAAAAACGGCCTCTGACATTTTTTTTAAACGTCAACAAAAGATTCAACTTGTAGTAGTAGCTTCAGTGTAGTTGTAGTAGCTGCAGTAGTAGTTGTAGTAGCCGTAGTGGTGGTAGTAGTAGTAGTAGTGGTAGTAGTAGTAGTGGCTACGGGCGCGTTTGTAACGGACGGCAACGATGATAAATAGTTCTTTTACGACGCAAATAATACAAGCTCATATTGATATTGTTATATCCTAGTGACTTTCATTTGACAATGTTTGGCGTTCTCTCTCTTTTTTTTCTCTCTTTTCTCTCTCTCTCTCTCTCTTTCTCTCTCTCTCTCTCTCTCTCTCTCTCTCTCTCTCTCTCTCTCTCTCTCTCTCTCTCTCTCTCTCTCTCTCTGCTTCTCTCTGTCTCTCTCTGACGGTTTAATTTTATTTTGCTCAACTGCAATCAATTTTTCGATTTTGATGTTTTTTTATTTATTGGTTCTTCTTTTATTTATTTATTCATTCGTTCATTCACTCATTCATTAATTTATCCATTTATTTACTCATCTATCTATTCATTCATTCACTCATTCATTCATTCACTCATTCATTCATTCATTCACTCATGCATCTGTCCATCCATCCATTCATCTGTCCATCTATTCAACTATCGATCTTCCTATATTTTTCCCGAATAATCAAGGACTTTTTCTCTCTGACATCACACGTACATACACGTACACACACGCTCACACACACATACACACACGCACACACACACATTTGGTATTATAATGTTTACAGATCATGCGTTTGTCTATGTATTTGCTTATCCTGACCAATATACACACACACACATATAAATATATATATATATACTATTTATAGGCGTCTCTCTGTATTTATATGCAGTTGTTTTCATGTATTTATGCTCATATGTTTGATCATATTCAATTCTTCGTTCGTTCGTTCGTTTGATGGTTCATCGTTCGTTTGATGGTTCATCGTTCATTTTTTTGTTCATCTGCTCTTTCGTTCGTTCGTTCGTTCGTTCGTTCGTTTGTTCTTCAACTTGTTTGCTAATCATTATTCGAATATTTGATAATAATAATATTATTAATATTTATCTCATTTTATTATAATTGCTGTTTGTTTTGGGACTATTACTTTTATTATTATTATTATCATCATCATCATCATCATCATCATCATCATCATCATGGTGAATTTCACGGCCGGCAAGAAACCAGTCTTGACAAGAAGTTATAGCGAGAGTGATGAGGGAAAACTGAGGTAGGTGCAGCTACTTCTGCTACTACTGCTGCTGCTGCTACTGCTGCTGATGATGA
>NW_008705420.1:516907-518662 GCF_000326865.2 Helobdella robusta | reverse complement strand
GGAGATAATTTGGGGATGAGGGCGGAAAAGCTGGTGATGTTGGCGATTAGGATGGTGAAGTTGGTACGTAACTTGGGCTAGGCGGACTGTAGTTTGGTGATGTTGGCGAGAATGATGGTGACGTTGGCAGGTAGCACGGTGATGTTGGTGAATATGATGGTGACGTTGGTGAGTAGGATGGTGACGTTGGTGAGTAGGATGGTGAGGTCTTTTCTTTTATCGAGAATCTTACTACCATCTCTCTATCCGTCGCATCATCATCTTCGTCGTCTTTTCCGTCAACATCCGCCGGAAATAGTTTAAACGTCCTCAGCAACAAAAATGGCGGCCTCCGTGACGGAAGTGACGTCATCACGAAAATCATTCATTATCATCATCATCATGATAATGTGTATAATTTTGATTTGGTCAATAAGACTGAAGCCTGTACTAAATTGTCAAGTTTGTTGTTATTATTATTTATAATATTATTATTGTTATTTTTATTATTAATATAAGTAGTAGTAGTTGCAGAAGTTTAAGTAGTAGTAGTAGTAGTAGCAGCAGCAGTTGTGGTGGTAGTAGTAGTAGTAGTAGTAGTAGCAGTATTCTACCAGTCTTAAAACATTCAGACTTACCATTATTCGCAGAATTTATGTTAATAAAAAATAAATTATATGCAAATTTATTTATAAATCACTTTGATCATTTCACGAACTATGCAAATTGACCAGACATAAATTATGCAAATTGACCACACATAAATTATGCTAATTAGATTGCAATTGGGTCGTCATCGTCCTCCTCCTCCTCTCATTGGCCTTCGGGCTCCTGGCAACCACCCTAGCAACGGTCGGGGTATGCGTGACGTCACTGGCCTGGAAGCTGTACTACTTCCATTCCGCTGCAGAGGTGTATTTCGTCTGTGGTGAGTTTTTTTAGTGGGGGGGGATTTAAAATGAGGGGTCTTGGCGTGAAAAAGGGGCTTGATAAAAAATTTCGAAGTTGGTTGGAAAGTTTTTGGAATGGATTGATTGAGAAATTCGGGAATAGATCGGTTGGAAGGTTGTCTGGACCGGAGTGGATTGCTTGGCTACAATTTTTTACTGGAACTTTTAACAGGGATGAATTTTGTTATTGTGAGGAAAATTTAAATTCTTAGTGAAAAAATTTTGATCGTTTTTGTTTGTTATGGTAAATTCAAATGATCAATAAATTGCTTGATTGAGATTAATTAATTAATTAATTAATTAACCAACTATTTCATTAATTAATTAATTCATTCATTGATACATTCATTCTTACGATATTAGAATTATTAGTTAAAGTTTAAACGACTTCAACGAGGTGGACGTGTATGTTGCAAAACAATTCTAAAGTTCCGTACGCCAGATGCCACCACACAAACAACTTTTCAACAACAGCAACAAACAACAAACTCATTTTAGAAAAAAACACCAACCCCAACCCACCCCACAGGCTTGATGACGTCATTCTCCGCCGTGATCAGGTCAATCTGTTTAGAACTTAACCAGGACCAGCTCAGGCGAAGAAGCCACCTAGCTAGACTCCAAAAAATCGAGCGAATGGTGGATGAGAAGTTCGCGAAAGAGCAGCCGAACCTCAATAGCGAGGTTTATTCAGCTAACTTTAGCGAAAAATACACTAGCCAGCTAAAAAAGACTGAACTGTATGTCGACTGGCCGCAGAATTACTCGCTGGGATCGGGTTTCTTCGTCATTTTGATGGCTGGCTTGTTTTATTTCATCGCCGCGG
>NW_008705420.1:514043-516857 GCF_000326865.2 Helobdella robusta | reverse complement strand
GGAAGGCAAGAGAGAAAGAGAGAGTGTAGAGAGTTCAGTACGAAGAAGGAAGGCAAGAGAGATAGAGAGAAAGAAAGAGTGTAGGGAATTCAGTAAGAAGTAGGAAGGCAAGAGAGATAGAGAGAAAGCGAAAGTGTAGAGAATTCAATAAGAAGAAGGAAGGCATGATATACAGGTGAGATAGAGAGAAGGAGAGAATGTAGAGAAGATGACAAAGGGAGACAGAGAAAGACATGGTGATAGTTACACAAAATGATAAAATTAAATTTAAAAAACCAAATGGAAGAGAGTGAGAGAAGAGAAAGAAAAACGATAAAGGAATAAAGAAAGAGCAGAAGAGAGAAAAAGACAGAGTGAGAGATAGATAGAGAAAGAGAGACAGAGAGAGAGAAAGAAAGAGAGAGAGAGATAGTATAACGGACATTAAAGGTAGATGGGAAAAATTAAAAAGTAAATTGCATTCTTTAAAGGAATCAGTTACAATTAAGTTGATTGGAGACGCAGTATGCGTGTATGTGTGTGTGTGTGTGTGTGGGGGGAGGGGGGGGGGGAGGGGGTTAGGTTGAAAATGATGACGATGACGAAGATGATGGCGGTGATGGTGATGATGACGATATTTTAGTACGCCATAACAGTTGGCGTGAAAATGAGTGATTCTTATCATTGAAACTACCATCATTATCAGTACAATCATTATCATCATCGCCATCCTCATCATCACCACTGCCATCATTATCATCAACGATTTCGAGATTATTGTCTGGTTATCTTCAAGACGTTGTGTGAAATTTTATTGACTTCCGGGCTAAGATGTTCATTCATCCGTCCATCAATCCATCCGTCGTTCTTTCATTCGTTCGTTCATTCATTCATTTATTCATCTATTCATTCATTCATTCATTTATTCATTCATTCATTTTTTCATTCATTCACTCATTCATTCACAGTAAATGAATAAGCATATGATTAAACATACAAGTTAACAAATGAACATATGAATGCGTGTATGAATGAAATGAACAAATGAAAAAAATTGATTGTATAAATGAATGAACGAACAAACGAACTAACTAACGGAAATAAAAGTAACAATTGAAAGAATAAAATGATGGATGGATGGAAGGATGGTGCCGCAAATAAAAGATGAAAGAAGATGGGTGGAAGATGATGTCAATACCTTTTTAACCTCAATTAACTAACACGACCCATATACATACATACATATATATACACATACATACATACATACATACATACATATATATACACATACATAAATACATACAAACAAACATACATACAAACATACATACATACATACAAACATACATACATACATACGGACATACATACAAACATTCGCACAAACAAACAAAGCTCAAAATCAATTAATCATCGTAGATACAAACCGCTATGGGATTGGCGCAAGATTGTTACTTAACAGATAATAAGGATTGAAATGAAGAGGATGATGATGATGATGATGAAGATAGTGATGGTTATGATTATAGTGATGAATATGATGATGATGGTGGTGGTGGTGGTGGTGATGATACTGTTGTTGACGGTAATGGAAAAAATTCACCTCAAATAAAATTAACCTCATCATCATCATCGTGACCACCATCATCATTATCAGTACTATTCCTAGAATCATTATCATAACCATCATCGTCATCATCATCTTCTTCTTCTTCATCATTTTGAAAAATCTTTCGAAATGTTAATTGTTTTATTCATCAATTAATTTTTGCATCTTACGGTCCTTCCATCCATCTATCCATCCATTTATCTATTTATTCATTTATTAACTTTTTCATTCACTCACCCTTTCATTCTTTTATTCACTCACTCTTTCATTCTTTTATTCACTCACTCATTCAGTCAGTCAGCCATCAAAGGCATCCAGAATGTGTATAATTTATTTGCCCCAGCGTAATAAACAGGTGTAGAAGCCAAAACAATGTTTGTTTTCAAACATACAAACAAACAGAAAAACAAACAAACAAACATACAAACATACCTACATGCATACATACATACATACATACATACATACATACATACATACATACATACATACATACATACATACATACATACATACATACATACATACATACATACATACATAAATACTTACGTACGTACATACACAAACAAACAAACACACACAGAAACACATATGCACATACATACACACACACACATACATAGACATACATACTCAATATACATACATAAACAAAAAAAAACATACCATTTTTCTCACAATGTTTTTACATTTTTTGGAAAGCTTATTTACAATCTTTTGAAATGTTTTCCTATGCCGGAAGTAGATGTATAATTCAAAATGTCGGTACCTAAACGAGAGAAGATAAATAATTTACTTGTCTGTGATGTCTATGTTTAGAATGTTTTCAAAACATTTTTTTTTCTTTGTTTTTTTCCAGTTTTTTAAATATTTTTATATTTTATTCTTTTTTTCAGGCAAATAATTTATGTTATTGCATTAATTAGTTAGCTAGGTTATAATTATTTAATTACATTATCAGCATCTTCATTATTATTATTAATATTGTTGTATTGTATGTGTGCTAGTATGTGTGTATATGTGTGTGTGTTAACTTACTGGGTGTTTGTTTTTTATGAGTTTGTACGTGAGTTATGTTTTATTATTATTTTAATTATTATTATTATTATTAGTAGTAGTAGTAGTAGTAGCAGCAGCAGTAGTAGTAGTAGTAGCAGTAGTAGTAGTAGTATCAGTAGTAGTAGTAGTAGTAGTAGTAGTAGAAGTAGTAGTAGTAGTAG
>NW_008705420.1:457356-513281 GCF_000326865.2 Helobdella robusta | reverse complement strand
TTTAATTTATTCATTTAATCATTTTTTGTTTATATATTTATTCATTCAATAATTTATTCACTCAATCATTCATTCATTCACTCAATCACTCATTCATTCATTCATGCATAACTGACCAATGGCGTCTGACCTCATTATTGGGATGAAAGAAAGGTAAGGATGCATTTAGAGATGCTGATGATGACGACGACTACGACGATGATAATGATGATGATGATGGCGATGATTATAGTAGTGGTTATGATGATGATGTCGATCGATGGTGATGATGATGACGATGGTGATGACATTTTTAAAAACCCGACAAGGCGTATGCTGTTTTCTTCAAAGATTTGAAATATAACTGAATATATATTTAAACAACATCATCGTCATCATCATCATCACCATCGTCATCATCATCATCATCGTCAGCATTATCGTCATCATCAAAAACAACACAAACATCATCAATAACAACAAAACAACAATATCATCATCCTCAACATCTACAACAAAAATTTATATGAACTAGTCAAGATCTTATTTTATGATATATATATATATATATATATATATATATATATATTTATTTATATTAGTAAATAATATATAGCCAAATGAATATTTGATATCTTTGGTTATGCCCCAAGTCAAAAATTTAATTATCATTCGATATTTATGTCTATGGTGGAGATGATGATGATGAAATGATGGTTAAGTTCATGATGATGATGATGATTTCGTTGTTGTTGATGATGATGATGATGATGTCATTGTTGTTGATGATGATGATGATGGTGGTTGTAATGGTAATGATGCTAAAATGATGATGATGATGTAAGTTGTGGTAATGATCTCTTATTAAGACGGTCATTATCGGAGTAGCCGATAATGTTTTGTTTGATGTAACGGTGATGAATAAGCACATGTGCACATTTATTTGCCAACACGCACACTCGCACACACGCACACACACGCACACACTACATACATACATTCACACATACATACACACACACACACACACACACACATATATATATATATATATATATATATATATATAACTCCATACATACCTACATACAAGCATACAGGCAAATCTACATACAAAAAAGAAACAAACATACAGGAACATACAAACAAACATACCAACAAAACCAACAAACACACAAACTAACATACATACAAACAGACATACATACAAACAAACAAAAACAGACAAACAAACAAACTTACAAAATTTCACACCTACCTTCTCGCTGCGTGTCAACAAATGATTGGCCAAGGTCAAGAGGAAAAAGATAATAAATAAATAATATGTCAAAAATGTTACCAGCACTATTTTTACTACTACTACTACTACTACCACTACTACTACTACCACTACTACCACTACTACTACTACTACTACTACCACTACTACTACTCGTACTACTACTACTACTACTCGTACTACTGCTACTACTACTACTACTACTACTGCTACTACTACTACTACTACCACTACTACTACTACTACTACTACAACAATACTACTTTTTCAACTAATGCTAATAATATTAATTTCACAACCATAGCTTGGTCAGCTATGCTACTATTACTACTGCTACTGCTGCTGCTACTACTACTACTATTGCGGCTAACTCTACTACTACTACTGCTAATTATTCAAACAAAATACGTCATAATTTTTTATAATTTGATTATTTATATAGCGCAAAATTATAAAATTGTAGCGGGCTAGTTCACAAGGGTCGTCTGAAGAGAAAGAAATATTAGAAACATTAATTATAATTAAAATATAAATGATAATAATTATTATTATTTATTTTTGTTGTTATTATTATTATTATATAAATTTTAAATTATAGTCAATAATTGTTATATAAATTTTATAAATTTTAAATTATAGTCAATCGTTATTTAATGTGACTGGAATACATTCAGCTGAACTCTCTCTACTGATAACTACACAAAAATAATTATAATAATAATAACAATTATTATTATTTTTAATATTATTGTTGTTGCTGTTTATATGTATAGATCACTTTACTTTAAATTCACTTTAACTTCTACTTTATGGTATTTCAATCTCCATTCATTATTTTCCATCTTCTGAGTGCTATTATGCTTTTAAACAAGTGACAGAAAACATCACAAACACATTCTTTGCATATAAATTTTATTTATTATAAGTTGTATAAATAAATATATATATATAGCAGTATAATATATAAGGCACTATAATAACTTTCTCTTTCTCTCTTTCTCTCTCTCTCTCTCTCTCTCTCTCTCTCTTTCTATATATATATAAAATATAATCGTTACTTTAACATCCTCATCAATAACTTTACAGCATAAAAACTATGAATATTATCATCGTAATAGGTATAACATGAATGTTTATTATATTAATGTTGTTATTGTTTGTTGTTGTTGTTAATTTCTTTATGGCAATTTTCGTATGCCTTCTTATTAACATGCTTGTCAATGTTGCTGTTATTATTATTGTTGTTGTTGTTATTATTATTGTTGTTGTTGTTGCCGTAGGGATGTACCGACTTGGTCGGTAGCTTGATATTCGGGTTCGATTTCTTTGCAAGGGTGACCAGCTCTTCGAGATTTTCGATGTAGTCGATTGTACTTTTTAAGATTTCAACCTGAATTTTTTTATTCATTTATTCATTCGTTCGTTCGTTTATTCATTCATTCATTCATTCATTCATTCATTCATTCATTCATCACCTTCGCCATTCTTTGGGCCGGGTTGGGGCAGGTTCTCCTCTTGAGGGCTTCAAAAGCCTCGTTCACCCTCTTCAACCTGATTGGTTGATTATTTCAAATTTAACTTTATATCCTCATTTGTCATTGGCTGCAGTATAAACGTGTCATTTGAATTTAACCAGCCGTCATTGGCTGTTTCATGATTGCGTCATATGAATGGATCGAATGCGATTGGTTGTCATTGTGCGGCTTGTTTGTGTGTCATGTGAAGTTACATGAAAGTGTGCGCGAACGAAAAAAAAGAAGAAAAAAAGAAGAAAAAAATGAATAAAAACCAAAATTACCTTCTTCTCTCTCTCATTGTGGCGGCCTTTCGGCGATCTGTGGCCGAGGTGGTCCGTCGCCGTCGGCAGCTTTTGCAAGACCAGGCTAAGCAAGGGTCGTCCGTGCGACAAAAATTTTGTGGCTGTCGCGACATTGTTGTAGTAGTCGTGTGTTTCGTTGTCGATGATGCTGATAATGATGCTTTTGATGATGATGATAATAGTTGTTTAGTTGATGTTGTTGTTGTTGTCGTCGTTGCGTAATGATGGAAGATGTCGTTGCTGCTGTTGTAGTTGTGTGGCTGTGGTAGTAGAAGTAACTGTTGTTGCTGCTGCTGCTGATGATGGTAGTGTTGTTGTCGCTGTGGGTAGTTGTAGTAGTAGTTGTTGATGTTGTTGATGTTGCTGTTGAGATCGCAATCATCACCGCACTCAACATTTTTGTTGAAGTCAATGTCGTCATCGTCATCATCATCACCGGTATCAAGGCCATCAGGATCGTCATCATCAATTGTTGTGATTGATAGTTTTTTAGTTTTGTTGATGTTGTTGATGTTGTTGTTGTTGATGTTGTTGTTGTTGATGATGTTGTTGTTGATGTTGTTGTGATCGTATTTTTGATATAAATCATTAAAATATAATGACGGTATGTTGTTGTTGATGTTGTGGCTGTTGTGGCTGCTGTAGTAGCGATAGTAGTCGCTAGCCGCGTTTTCTAGAAAATTCTGTTGACAATTGTTGTTGTTGTTGTTGTTGTTGATTGTTGGAGTCCATGTTGTGTTGTAAAAGTAGTCGCCATAGTAAGAAACACAATCATTTGCATTGTTGTTGTTGTTGTTTATGTTGCTGTTGTTGTTGTTGCTATAATTTAAACCAGGAAATAATAATGATATTCGAAAATTGTTGTTGCTGTAACTATCTACATTGTTGTTGATGTTATCTATGTTGTCGTTATTGTCATCGTTGTCGTTGTTGTTGATGTTGTTGTTGTGAAGATTTTTCAACAAAAGCGTGTTATATCCTGGTGGCGAATTTGTTGTTGTTGATGCTGTTGTTGTTGTTGTTAGTAATGTATCGCTAATGTAACTGTTGTTACTTTCAAGAAGATTGTAGTAATAATTTAAGTTGTTGTTGTTGTTGTTGAAAAAATGTGTTGTTGATGTTGTTGTTGTTGGTTTCTGTGACATCGAGTAGTAAGGAGAGGACGTTGTATCGGCGTAAATTGCTGGTGTATCGATACTCAAATGTTGTTGTTGTTGTTGTTGTTGTTGGTCAATACTTTTATTATCGTTATTATTATTATTGTTGTTGTTGATGTTGTTGTTGATGTTGTTGTTGCTAATTTTTGTCAACATCTTTGATATTGTTGTGTAGTTTGTGATTTATCCGACTGCTTTGGTTGTACTGTCACTGGTGTAGTCGTAACAGTAATGCTGATGATGAAGATAATGTTGTTGTTGTTGATGATGATGATGTTGATGTTGTTGATGATGAGGACGAAGATAATGTTGTTGATGATGATGATGATGATGATGATGATAATTATGTTGATAACTTTACTACGTAATCCAGCCAAAAATGTCCGTGTAGAAGACCTCTGAACAATGGAGTAGTCGGATTAGACCAAAGACAGCTCCGAATGGCTATATTGAATCATATATGGTTATATATATATATATATATATATATCTACATATATATGTATTTCCATATGTATACAGTTATATATATATACAGAGAGAGAGAGAGGGGGGGGGAGATTGTATGGTTTTAATGATTTATAGGTACATGTAAAAAATATTTAGACTTTAGTACTAGAAGAAGTAGTATTAGTAGTAGAAGTGGTAGTAGCAGTAGTAGTAGTAGTAGTAGTAGTAGTAGTAGTAGTAGTAGTAGTAGTAGTAGTAGTAGTGGTAGTAGAAGTGGTAGTAGCAGTAGTAGTAGTAGTAGTAGTAGTAGAAGTGGCAGTAGTAGTAGTAGTAGTAGTAGTAGTAGTGGCAGTAGTAGTAGTAGTAGTAGTAGTAGTAGTAGTAGTAGTAGTGGTAGTAGTAAGTAGTAGTCAAACTCCGGGTTCTCAGAATTATTAAAATTTGTGACAAACGTTATCAAATCTTTCGAATACCAATCAAGACGATGATGATGATGACGAAGAAGAAGAAGATGATGATGATAGCGATGATGATAATGATGGCGATGATGATGATGATAACAGTATTGTTAAGTTTGTTGTTGCATGTATCATAATGATTATTTGATTAATGCTTTATCAAGTGAACATTTAGTTTATTTAATTATTTAATTATAACTCGATTGATCGTAATTAATCAATTCATTCAATCAATCAATCACTCATTCATTCATTCATTCATTCAGACAATCAACCATTCAATCTAAATTATACCTGCTATTTCGATCAAATTACTTTAAAAAAATTAACCGACTAGAAAAACTTCAAATATCAAGTTTTATTATTATTATTTTTTTTTTATTATTAATAATTGTTGTTATCATAATAATATTTATTATTATTCATAATTTTTTCATCGTAATTATGATTAAACAGAAATTATACGGACTACAATCTTTCCAACAATAAACGAATTCTTCCTATATATATATAGACATGTGTATATATATATAAATTATATATATAAAGAATACAAACGTACATACCATGTATCTATCTTTCTATCTACAAAAAAAAGAAAGATAGAGAGGAAAGAAAGAGAGAGAGAGAGAGGAGAGATAACAGAGTGCAGTGTTGAATGCTATCATCACCTGTATTGTAGTATCGAATCGATAATGAGGCTTTATGAGAAAGTCGAAAGTTAGTGTTTAGTGGATGGACTGAATGAATGAATATATAAATGAATGAGTTAGTGTGAATGAATGAATGTATGTATGAACGAATGAATGAATGAACGAACGGAGGAATAAAGGAAGGAAACGAATTAATTTAAAAATAAAGAAATCGAAAAATGATTGAATGAATTTATCATTGAATGTATGAATGAAAAAAAGAAAAAAAATTAAAATATAAAAATTTACAAATGAGTGAATGAACGAATGAATAAATGAATTCACGAATAAATTCACTAATGAATGAATGAAAAGTTAAACATTGAACGAAAAAACAAGCAAAAACTGACATAAATTAAAATGAACAAAGTGATGGTATAAGATATCATTTAATGATATCTGATATTTTCAATATTTCGAAAATTCATTTTCCCAACTCTCTCTCTCTTTTTCTCTCTTTCTTCCTTTCTTTCTCTCTCTCTCTTTCTTTCTTTCTCTCGTTATCATCAAAGCAATGTTATATCTCTATCGTTTTACGATTAAATATAATAATAATTACACTCACATAGGCGCGCACACGCACACACACACACGAACACACACACACACACACACATATATATATATATATATATATATATATATACTAATGTTTTGTCTCCAATTTGATTGGCTGTTACGCATCGATCGATGAACCAATAAAAATGCAAGATTTTAAAAGATTTGAAATTCAGTAAGATACGATACACACACACACACACACACACACACACACACACACACACACACACACACACACATGCAACACACAAACGCATGGTTTTCAATGGTTTAAACATTATGTAAATTAACTACCTTAGTTATGATTGATAATGTTCTTAATACAGGTTTAGACGATGATGATGATGACGACGATTTACTCATTATCGTCATAGTCATCATTACCAACATCACCGTTGTCGTCATCATCATCATCATCAATCACTGGAGTTTATTTATTTACAATCTTCTAATGTTTTGGTGTTTCTTGCGAATGTTTGTTTTTACATCATCAACTACATCGGTCATCAAAAAATACATACATACATACATACATACATACATACATACATACATACATACATACACACATACATACATACATACATACATACATACATACACACATACATACATACATACATACATACAATCAAACAAACATATGTCAATCATTTATCCTTCCGGCCAATCAAATTCAAGCATCAGCATCTAAACGCCACTCCTTAACA
Organism: Helobdella robusta; assembly: GCF_000326865.2. Lineage (NCBI taxonomy): Eukaryota > Metazoa > Annelida > Clitellata > Rhynchobdellida > Glossiphoniidae > Helobdella > Helobdella robusta. Next base: position 506,176 of record NW_008705420.1, on the reverse strand, counting down.
ACATCATAACTATTCGAAGTTTCAACAATATTTTTTTTGGCTTACATCTCAAATTTTCCCACAGTCACACACACACACGCACATACACAGCACACGTAAATATATTATATCCTAGAGCCCCAAGCGGATAAAAAATTTTCAAAACCGCCGGCAAAATTAAATTTTTAATTTTCAAAAATTTTCAGATTAAAAAACTTTGTTTTTTCGTTTGTTTATTCTTCTTATCATATTTATAAGACTTCTCAATTGCATCTACAAACGAAATGTGTGTGAGAATGTGTGTGTGTGTTTACTGGCCAAAGCTGAGTCTCTCTGGAGTCCAGGTTGATAAAGCCAAGCGAGCAGCTTCTACTAATAACTTCAGCAGATTTGAATAAACACAGTTTGCTGGCTTACTTAGGAAATTGCATGGGTTTTAACAAACAGTTAATACAAAAGATTTACTTGACTAATAAATATTTTTTAAACAATATAATTAAATCAAATTATTTAATTTAAAATGATCGTTGTCAATTTAAATGAAAATATAGCTTTTTGTTTAGACAACAGAGTGGCTTACTGAAGCCATGGTCGGCTTACTTGCTTACGAAATTGCATTGGTTTCAACAAACAACTAATACTAAATATAAATTTGACTCAATATGTTTAAAACATTGTAAGTAAATCAAATTATGTAATTTGAAATTATTTTTGTCAATTTAAATGAAAATGTTGCTCTTTGTTTAAAAAACACGGTGGCTAATCTACCGCTTAACAAAGCCATAGGTTAGCTTAATTACGAAATTGCAATATTTTCATTAAAATTGACGAAAATAATTTCAAATTACATAATTCAAGGTTTATTGGATAATTAGTTGGTTGTTTGATTGATTAGTTAAATGATTGATTGATTGTTTGGTCAGTTGATTTGATTCAGCGGTTGATTAATTGATTCATCTGTTGATTGACTGGTTAATTGATAGTACAGTATCAAACAGTATCTTATGGAACAAAGTAGTAACATAGTTGGAAAATCGTAGGTAGGCTAGGGCTTAACATTTGTTAAAAGGTTTCTAACAAAAAAAAAATATAAAAAAATTGAATTATACAAAAAGGCAAATTATAAACGTTAAAATATGTAAAATACGATACCTGAAACATGTAAAATTCCTAAAATTTAGAAATACAAACTTGTCGGTAGGTGAGATGAGTTAATCATTACAGGTAAGCTAGTAATTTTATTGTAGGTAGGTGACTGACTACTAGTCTTGCGACTTCTTACTAGTTTTTTTTGTTATGTTTGTTTTTGCTTGACACCAACAAAACATACATTTTTTTTTCGTCGTCGCCTTAAAGTTTACTTTTTTGAACAATTTTTTTAATAATGTCTATTTATTTATTAAATGTTGACTAGTTTTTTTAAATTTAGTTACATAATTTTTAGTATTTCTTGATTTACTTTGTGTATATGCATGTATAAATAATTTCTGTTTGGTATGTTGATTTAGCTATTATGATATGTTGTGAACTGATATCAAATAAAAGCAAAGAAGCCATATGTCTTTCTTTTTTCATTAAAATCTCGAAATTGTTTATATGTATGCTCGATTGAATGATTGTTGGCACTCCAGCAAACCTAGCAAATATCTTTTTTAATTAACTAATTTTTTTTTCGTTTTTTCATAATTCAAAATTCGTTCAATTGGTTCACTCATTGGTTCATTCAATTTGATTTATTGGTTAATTGATTGATTAGTCGATTGGCTGGTTGGTTAGTTGATTGAATGAATGATTAGTTGAACGGTTGGTTGGTTGGTTGCTTGTTTAATAAATGTTTGGATGGATGGATGGTGGGTTGAACATTCGAATTTATTGGTTGTGTGGTGTTTGGTTGATTTGATCACGACCATACTCTACCATGTAAATGTGCGTGCATGTGTGTGTTATACAAAATGTACGTGTTAAGTGTATCTATCTTTGATACTCAACACAAGTGTTATTATAACCATATATATACACATACACATATATGATACACACATACGTATATACAAATTAACATACAAATATATAGGTACCGTGCATACTTACATGTATATATTTTGGTACTACAAACATAAAATATTAATAATAATAATAAATCGTTTATATACAGTTAAAAATAACAAATGAAAATAATTAAATATCTTAACAATTAAACAAAACAGCCAATAATATATATATATATATATATATATACATGAATATACATATATATATATATATATATATATATATATATATATATATATACATAATAATGTTATAATGTAATATTAACCACTGATGAGATCAATTAACTATTAAATTGAAGAGAATAACGAAGAGAATAACGAGAATTAAGATATATATATAAATTATTAATATTATATATCAATTATTATTATTATTATATATTAATTTTTATTATTTGAGTTATATTAAATATTATTATTATTATTCAAAATGAACGAAAAACTCAGGAAAAAATATAATATTACCGAATATTACGTAGCGCGAAATTAGTACTGGCAATATCTTGCATTTCTTTTTGGGGAGAACCACAAAATGATGAAAATCCATAATAATTATATAATAATAATAATTATTATTATAAATAATAATAATAATATCATAAATAAAGAATAATAATAATTATTATTATAAATAATAATAATATCATAAATATAGGATAATAGTAAAGAATTGATATAACAGTTTAAGTAGTAGCAATGAAACAAACAAATACACATAGCACGGAGAAGAAATATACATATACATAACATATATGCAAGCACATCTATATAGCATAGTCACACTCATAAACACATACATATACACACACACACACACACATACAAACATACATACAAACAAACATACATACGTACATACAAACAAACAAACAAACATACATACAAACAAACGTGCAGTGTTTAGAGAGGAAGGAAGAGATAAGAAAACGAAAACATCATGTTGCTATTATGTTGAACGCCTAATAAAAACCTTTTGATAATATGTCTGTGTGTTTTCCTGTGTGTGTGTGTGTGTGTATGTGTGTATGTTTGTGTGACACAGAAGACACGTAAACACATATAGAGTTGAGAATATTTAATGAAGAGAATAAAATTAACAAATGACTGATTTATCAAAATCACCACCATTATCACCATCATCATCATCATTATCATCATCATCATCATCATCATTACCCTTGTCACAATCATCATGATCATGATCATCGTCACCATCACCGTCGTCGTCATCATCACCATCACTTTCTTCTGAAGACTTTAAAACGTCGCCTTAGGAAACAACATCTGAAAAATTTTAACGAATGAACGAATGAATGAACCAACGAATGAACCAATGTATAAATTATTATATGAATGAATGATTGAATGAATGAATGAATGAATGTTTTCTGATTAACTAAATAAAAAAGTGTAAGGTAGTAAACGAAGAACGTACAGTTCATCAAACAGTGTATAGATGAATGAACCAACCAACCAAACAATCAATCAACCAACCAACCAACCAATCAATCAATTAACCAAACAACCAGCCGACCAGAAAACCAGCTAGACAAGCAGTAACTCAGTCAAAACAATCAATCAACCAGTCAGTAAATCAATCAACCAATCAACCAACCAACCAATAAATAAATAAATAAATCAATTAATCAATCAATCATCAAACTTGGCTTCCGAGTGACTGTCACATTTTGCAGTAAATGGGTCATTCGACCGTATAGCCGTACCTTCTGTTGTGGTCATGTCCGTACTATGAAGCTGGTTGCGATGATGATGATGGTAGTAGTGGTGATGATAATGGTGATTGTGATGACGGTTATGATGACGACGAAGGTGAATATGGCGATGATGATTATCCAAATGATGATATTAATAATAATAATCCATTCCCTTCAACCTGATTGGTTGATGACTGATAAATAGGCGTGGCTTTGTTCTGGGGGGCTTTAATTTGATTGGCCGTCAGTACAACTGATGAGTCGTGTGCTGTTGTGTTGTTGCGGGCGACCTGCTATTGGTAATGGTGGTGGTAAAAATTATTATTATTATTATATTATCATTATTATTATTATGATAAAAAGAAAACCCACCATTCAAAACGGATCACCCATCGACCAATTAAATTAAAGGGCAATGATAATTGACTAATCAAATCACAGAAAAAATGGCAATTGGATAAAAAAAATCGAACAATCAAACCAGGCCACTAATTAAATCTGACCACACCAATCAAATTCAAACAACCAGCCAATCCAAATTAGCCAACCATAACTATCGACCAACCAAAGCATAGTAAAATGATAACCTCCACAAAATCGACCAATCATATCAAATGGACCAAATCAGATCGACCAATCATATCAAATGGACAAATCATATCAAATGAACCAAATCAGATCGACCAATCATATCAAATCGACCAAATCAGATCGACCAATCAAATCAAAGTACACTCAACTTACCTGTCTTGCCACCCAATCGAAATCCTCGCTAGTCCTCCAGCCATTCCTCAGCATGAGATTGATGAAAAGACTCTGCAGATATTCGTAGTCGGGCTCTTCGAAAAAGTCCAAATTACGAACGTAACGTAGGTAGGTCGAAAACTCAGCTGATTGGTTGATTGATTTGTTTTTTTTAGTTAATTGATTGGTAGGTTGATTGGTTGGTTAGTTGATTAGTTGGTTGGTTGGTCAATTGATTAGTTGGTTAATTAATAATTGATCATTTGGATGGCTTATTCGCCGATTGATTGAATGATTGTTAAGTTGAAAGATTGAGTCATGATTGATTGATTGATTGATTGATTGATTGATAAGGAAGAAACTGACTAGGCTGGCCCTGACACAGTGCTTCAATAGTCGTGTCTCGTTTTGTGTCCCCAATCTTCTGATACCTCTCCTTTAACGTGTCGGCCTTCAATCCTGAGTTAGGGATTAGTGAAGATGGCGGATGGTTAGCGAAAAAAAAACCAATAATTATCAATCAATCAATCAATCAATTAATCAATCAGCCAACCGACCTTGCCAGGGTAAACTTCCTTTTAAGAAATACATGAACATATGACCAAGAGCTTCTAAATCATCTCTACGACTTTGTTCTGTCAATCAATCAATCAAACAATCAATATAAATCAATCAATCAACCGGCCAGTCAGTCAGTCAATCAATCAACAAATCAATCAATCAACCAACCAACCAGTCAGTCAATCAATCAATCAATCAACCAGCCAGCCAACCAATCAATGAACAACACCCAACATTCCACCCATCAACCAACACATACCTCTACCCATATGAGTATTTATACTCATGTACCTAGCAGTGCCAGTCAAACTCTTATGCTCCCGGTAGGGGATATGCTTCCCCGTCACCAAATCCACATACTCCTTAGCCAGGCCAAAATCGATCACGTGAATGATGTCCTGCCGACGAGTCGACTGTCTGCCGATTAGGAAGTTTTCCGGTTTTACGTCTCGATAGATTAGGCGACGTAAGTGAATGTACTCCATGCGTTTTAGCTGTGGTCGTTGTTGTTGTTGTGTTGATGTGATGTTTTCCTTGTTAGTTAAAATCCAATTGAAAAACAAACTAATGAATCAACCAACCAGAAATCAAATCAGTTAGCCATCCAAACATTCAGAACATTTAACCAGCCAATCAAATAAAAACCAATGAAATCATCCAACCAGTCAATCAATGAATTAATCAATCCAATCAAATCAAACAATTATTCAACCATCTCACTAACTTATCAATCAATCAATCAATAAACCAGTCATCCAACCAACCAATTGAAGGGCGATCTTGGCAACGCATTTGGGCGTGAACTTTCGATCACAGAGGTCAAACAAATCTTCCAGCGATGGACCCAACAGCTCCATGACTAACGCATTATATTTAGAACAAGGACCAAAATAGTATACCATGGGAAAACCCTCTGTGATACAAACAAAAACCATAAATAGAAACATTACCTATAAATAGTAACAAGAGGAATTTCAAAAGTTCACCCTCTGAACCAATCAACCCTGAGATGTTTTGCTCTTACAAAATGTAATGCTTGTAATACTATTATATGAATATTCATTGACCTAAATGGTTTTTATGAATGATAAGAATCATTTTATTTAGCAGAGTGACTGAATTATCAATCTAATGTATGCAAAAATTAAGATTGTTTGCCTAGGAACTTATGACTATCCCTATCTACCATCCTTCGTTTCTATGAATATACAGTCTTTTGAAACACAAAAAGAAATGAAAATTCTGAATCAATGTAAAATATAAACGTTCTGTAAATTGTTAGAATAGCAAATAATGTTAAACCAATCAACCAATCAACCAACCAACCAGCCAGCCAACACACCAACAAACCAATCAATTGCTCAACCAAAAACCAATCAATCAACCTCTGCATCCTAGCTGTTTATAAAATCTAAACTCCAGATGAAGTTGTGGAACTTTTGACTTGACTGGCTCCTAAATTAAGGGATGATAATGAAAAAAATTAGGGAATGGTGAAGATGGCGGATTTTTATTCTTATTCTGTTTATCCTATTCTATTAAAAAATTAGGGAATGGTGAAGATGGCAGATTGTTATTCTTATTCTGTTTTTACCTAATATCTTATACACACGCAAACCACGCACGCACACACACACATACATATACATATATATATATATATATATATATAGGATTAAGACTGTCAGAAATGCAATTATTAATAAAAATTACAGCAGGTTCCATGTTGTTAGTTTTCAACTCAAGAAACTTGACAATGAATTGTGATCTACCATAAGAAAAATCAAAAAATTAAGCAGGTAACTAACTAATATGGAACATGCTAAGATTTTCATCAATAATTATATATATATTATATTATATATATAATATTAATCCATTGTATACATAATATGCCTACAAATCATCAAGAAATATGATATTATTAATAATTCATATAACATCACAAAGGTCATAGAACACATTATTTCATGTTTTTTACTTATTCTTATATTAATTTATTAAATTTATTATTGGAGCTTATATATTTTTTATAAATAAATTGTTATACAAATTAATCAAATAGACTTATAAAAAATATATGTATATTGAATAAGATCACAGTAATTTTTACTAACCATTTTAATGGCAACATGTTCATTGGTGTACAGATTTTTCCCTAACCTCAATTCGCCAAAGTTACCACTGCCTATTTTTTTCCCAACTCGAAAGTTAGGACCCACTTTTAGAACGGTATCTTGCTGGTTAACACCACTACTACTAATATTATTATTATTATTAGATGATACTAGTTGGGTTGCATTTTGATTGATGGCCGACGTGACTATTGGTTTTTTACTAATTGGCATCTGTTCAGTCATCATTATGTTCTCCATTTTCTCATTTTCTATCAACAATTTTGCCATCAAAAAAGATAAAATAAAAATTAAAAAAACGACGATTTTGAAGTTTTATTATTTCAATATCGGACATTTTTTTAAAGCAAAAAACATGTCAAATTAGGCTGTCTAATTATAATTATAACTAGATACAAAAATAATTAGATTAGATTTATTTACTTTAAAATTTAAAATTCAAATTCAAAAAATAAAAATTGAAAACTTATTCAAGTTTTTGACCTAAATAAAGCCAGAGTTAATATCTTGAGTAAAATGTTTTCAAATAAAATTTAACAACCTAATTTAGCGAATTTTAAAAGACGAATTTCTAATTGAACCGATTGACTGTCTATATAAAATTTCTAAAATGTGTTTTTTTACGAAATTAGCTCAGTATTGCTTGTGAACAATGAAAATATGGAAAACTTTAATATGACAACTTGTTTGAAAAAATAAATCTGCGAAATAATGACATTTTGTGATATTTTGAAAAACCGACTAACAAAAATAATGTACACAATGTATAATATTTAATTACATTTTTTTTACTTACATGAGAGGTTTGAAGTTTTAAATTAAGTAATATTATGAATTTTAAGTGTTTTTTCAAGCACTGCGTGTGGAATAACTAATATTTTTTCTTTGGTTTTTTTCTATATAAACTCCAAACACTGAGCGATCGCCATTATATCTCGACTGAGTCGAGTTCTTCTTTTGGTTGGAAAGCTGGTCTTTAATCCGGCAGATTAGTTAGTTGAAGGTCTAAAATTAAAGATAAAAAAATGGCTTACCACGATTCGGTAGTGCCAAAAAGGGAGGTAAAGAGGATGCAGTTCGGCATTTTGAGTCCAGATGAGATTGTGAGAATCTTTTTTTGTCTTGTTTTTGTTTATATTACGTCTCTGTCTTCTTTTTTTAAAAATTTAAACAGGTTGATTTATTTCTTTTTGTGGATTATTGTTTTTAAGATTAGATTAGACATTAGAGTTTGATCCAGTAAGTTTTTGACTTCATTTTCCATTTTTGTTACCTTGCTTTTCTCACTAAAAAAAAGTAAAATAATAAAATAAACCATACCATAAAATAAATTTTCATAATAAATTTCAAGCTTCGAATGTCAGTGACTGACGATGGTGGAATAAAATATCCTGAAACAACAGAAGGGGGACGCCCCAAATTAGGTGGGCTGATGGACCCCCGACAAGGTGTGGTCGACAGAACATCAAGATGTCTGACCTGTGCTGGAAACATGGCTGAATGCCCTGGTCACTTTGGTCATATTGAACTTTCAAAACCAGTTTTCCATGTACCATTCATAACAAAGATCATAAAAATTTTAAGATGTGTCTGCTATTATTGTTCTAGATTGCTTGTTGATCCAGTTAGTATTATATATGTATATATATATGTGTGTGTCTGTGTGTGTGGCTGTATGTATTTGTATGTGAATGTGTGTTTTTATGTTTATGTATATATAATTACATTTTAAAAAGAGTTTCATATGCTTTCATGTTAGAGGTTGGCTTGCATTTGTACATTATTTTTTAATGGTACTTTTTCATATTTGTTCATAATTGACAACAATAGTGATGTTTAAATCCAGGAGCTTTTAAATTTAGAGGATTGTAAATCATTATATTAAATTCTTCTACATATTAAATAACCAATGATATGAATCATACCTTCAAAAACCTTCCAAATCAGAACCACCCAAAGGTGAAAGAAATATTAATTAAAACCAAAGGTCAACTAAGAAGAAGGCAGGGTTATGTATATGACCTCTGTAAAGTCAAGAACGTCTGTGATGGTGGGGAGGTAGATAAGAAGGATGATGATGCTGACCCTGATAAGGAAAACAGAAAGGTCAGTTAGGGCACGTATATTTAGCCTACTTGTATGCATTCTCATTATATTCTGCATACCTTATTATGATATGTGCTTGATAATATTCATACAAGTCTACACACCTCATTATTATAAGGATATGCACATAATACTGATTTAGGTACAAGTGGGGTGCGGTCGCAATCAGCCAAAGATAAGAAGGATCGGCCTGGAGTTAACAGCTGAATGGAAGCATGTTAATGATGATAACCAAGAAAAAAAAGTTATTCATTTTTTTTATTTTTTAAATTATCTTTATTAGTGTCAACTTTAAAATTTTAATTTAATGATATTTTAATAAACTTTATTGCTATCATTTTTAGATATACAACCTCCTTAACATTCTCCCACTTGACTGTTTTCCAGATTGCTCTGACAGCTGAACGTGTTCTTGAAATATTCAAGGCCATCTCTGATGAGACATGCATCATTTTAGGCATGGACCACAGGTTCGCTCGTCCTGATTGGATGGTTGCAACTATCTTGCCCGTGCCCCCTCTGCCCGTCAGGCCGGCCGTTGTCATGTTTGGCTCTGCCAGGAATCAGGTGAACTTTCTAGATTGTTGGGCTTGAAAAGTTAATTAAAATTTTAGATGTTGGAATTATTTCAGAGTTTCAAATGCGAATCTTTCAAGAAAGAAAATGTTTATGATTTTTCGTCAATAAACAATATTATAACCTGATAAAATAAAATTAAACCCATGACCTGAAAATTCAAAACTAAAATAACTAGGACGACTTGACACACAAACTGGCCGACATAATTAAGATTAACAACCAATTGAAACGCAATGAGCAAAATGGAGCAGCGGCTCACATTTTAGCAGAAGACACAAAGATGCTTCAGTTCCACGTCGCCACTATGGTTGATAACGAGATGCCTGGTCTGCCTAGGGTCCGGTTTTTTTTATGTTTTATTTAATCAGTTTCACCATCACTCTCACTTTCGACTGACCAATCACAACAAAACAGGCGACACAGAAATCGGGTCGTCCATTGAAGTCCATCAAACAGCGTTTGAAGGGCAAGGAAGGGCGAATCCGTGGTAACCTTATGGGGAAGAGGGTGGATTTTTCAGGTAGGACCGTCATCACCCCAGATCCCATGTTAAGAATTGATCAGGTGTGTTTATGTGGGTTTGTGCTGGCTGGTTTGGTCGTAAGAGTATGTGAGGTTGTGTGTCTCCTGCTCTATTCTTGTGACCTTGTTTGAATGCTAAGAGGTTTCTGGCTGTCCTGATATGTATGTAGGTTATTGGAAATGAAAATTAACAAAAGTGTAAAATTTGTATTAGTTTTAAAAGTTATCTCCAACAATTTGGAGAAATAAAATTGTTTTTTGCGTATAAAAAAAAATTTTTACAAATTATGTTAATCTGAAACAGGTCGGCGTTCCTAGATCAATAGCCCAGAACCTCACCTATCCGGAGATTGTCACTCCATTTAATATCGACAGGATGACTGAGTTAGTGAACAGGGGTGCCAACCAGTACCCCGGGGCCAAGTACATTCTAAGGGAGAATGGCGATCGTATTGATCTAAGGTACCATCCTAAATCATCTGATCTTCATCTTCAGTATGGATACAAGGTATCATTTTGCTTGATGATATATCAATTCATCACACTTGTCAATTAATCATTTCACTTGGAATACTAACTCATCCAACTTACGCGTGACCCATCTCAATCTCTGACCAACCAGGTTGAGCGACACATGCAAGACAACGACTACATAATCTTCAATCGTCAACCAACCCTACACAAAATGTCTATGATGTGTCACAAAGTCAAGATTCTCCCCTGGTCTACATTCAGACTCAATCTAAGGTTACTGGCCGGGTCATTTTTTTGAATGTTGTTGGGATTAGCTGTGATGATGAGGATTGTGATTGCAGCTCTGTTGATGGTGCTTATTATCTTTCCACCTATTCACATTATCATTTATTCATTCATTTGCTCTTTCTCTAATTCATTCGTTAACCCACTCGATCATCAATTCACTCATCATTTTCTTTATAATCGTCGACATCATCTCGTCATCGTCATCATCATCTCGTCATCATCATCTCGTCGTCATCATCTCTCCACAAACAGTGTCACGACTCCATACAATGCTGATTTTGATGGTGATGAAATGAATCTCCATCTGGCACAGTCCCTGGAGACGAGAGCCGAGATTAGTCAGCTGGCCTCGGTGTCGAGGATGATCATCACCCCACAGGCCAACAGGCCCGTCATGGGTATCGTGCAGGACTCCTTGACTGCCGTTAATAAGATGACCAGGAGAGATACTTTCATTTGCAAGGTTGGCTTGATCTGGTTGGCTGGATAATATGGCTGGATATGATTGATTGGCTAGCTGGTTTGGTTTGGTTTTGTTGGTTACACTGACTACCGGCTATTAATCAAAAGATATAAATTATATATATTATTTTTACTAATTAAAAGATGTAAACCCAACCACCAACTAAACCACGCAGGAAGACATGATGAACATCCTGATGTACCTTCCAAGGTGGGATGGGAAAATGCCGCAGCCGGCCATCGTGAGACCCAAAGCCCTCTGGACAGGGAAACAGCTCTTCTCACTGATCATTCCCGGTCGAATAAATGTTATTCGTACTCATAGTACCCACCCCGACGACGAGGATAGGGGCTCTTATCAGTGGATATCCCCTGGGGATACGAAGGTACTGGTTGAGGATGGGAAGTTGCTCAGCGGTATACTGTGTAAAAAATCGCTGGGTGCCAGTGGAGGATCCCTACAGCATATCATCTATCATGAGCTGGTTGGTTGTGTGTGTGTGTGTGTGTGTGTGTGTGTGTGTGTGTGTGTGTGTGTGTTTACTCATTTCTTCATCGTTGTCATCATCATTTTTATGTTTCTTATTGTATGGTTTGATGGATTCATTAGAATCATCACATATCATCACCAGCATTATCATTAACATCACCAACATCAACTTAATCATCATCATTATTTTCATCATCATCGTTTATATATAATATGTAAGCAAACCTCGTGAACCTACCTACCCACCCACCCACCTACCCAACTGTAGGGTTATGAAGCCACAGCTGAATTCTACTCCAACATTCAAATGGTCACCAACCAGTGGCTCTTAATTGAAGGGCACACCATTGGAATTGCGGACACAATTGCAGACTCCAAGACCTATTCTGATATCCAATCAGCTATCAAGAAAGCCAAAGTGGGCTGAGCTTATTTTTTGCTGTTTGTCTGTTCTTTCGTTGTCTCGTTGGTTGGTCTTGAATGTTTTTTTCATATTGCACACACACACACGTGCTAACAGACTGATGTGGTGGAAGTCATCGAGAAAGCTCACAATGATGAACTTGAACCGACGCCTGGAAATACACTCAGACAAACTTTTGAAAATCAGGTCAGATCAAGAAGCAGGTGTGGTGTGTATGTGAGAGTGAGGGAAAGAGAGAGTGAATTTGTGTTTGTGTGTGCGCGTGCGTTAATACCAGCTGATGTACATCCCTGATTTTAGGTCAATCGTATCTTGAATGACGCCAGAGACAAGACAGGTAGTTTGGCTCAGAAGTCCCTATCTGAGTTCAACAACTTCAAGTCCATGGTCGTTGCTGGGTCGAAGGGCAACAAGATCAACATTTCACAAGTTGGTTGATTAATTGCTTGATCGGCAAGTACAACAATAGCTTCAGTAGCAAAACTAACCAATCCCTTCCCCACCTTGTCAGGTCATAGCCTGTGTAGGGCAGCAGAATGTCGAGGGCAAACGTATCCCCTTTGGCTTTCGACACAGGACTCTCCCTCATTTCATCAAAGACGATTACGGTCCTGAGAGTCGAGGTTTTGTTGAGAATTCTTACCTGGCTGGTCTTACACCTACAGAATTTTTCTTCCACGCCATGGGAGGTAGGGAGGGGTTGATCGATACGGCCGTCAAAACTGCTGAAACTGGTTAGTGAGGGGCTGGGGTTCTTTCTTTAATGTTTGATCTGATGGCGATATCGCTAATGACTTGCTTGTTTTTCCTGCTTGTCGACGGTTAGCATTCGTTACATTACAACTGCCATCAGGGTACATCCAACGTCGTCTCATAAAGGCTATGGAGAGTGTCATGGTGAAATACGATGGTACGATTAGGAATCAGATCGAACAACTCATTCAATTGCGCTACGGAGAGGACGGGCTGGCTGGTGAGTGGGTAGAATTTCAAAATCTTCCCTCTCTCAAACCATCTGATAAGGGCTTCGAGAGAGGGTTCAAATTCGACCCGACCAATGAGAAGTAAGAGGGGAACGATTTTAATTATCTTTGTTATCATTGTTTTACCCCAAATTTTGGTGATTTGTATTAATGATAGCAACATTAATTTGTATTGGTGACAACAGGCATTTAAAGCATTACTTAAACGAAGATGTCTTAAAGAAGTTGAGTGGGGATGCCAATGTCATTGCAGAAGTTGAGAAAGAATACGAACAGCTGCTCGAAGATCGTATTGCAGTTAGGCAGATTTTCCCCTCTGGCGATAGTAAGGTAATCCGAGATTACAATCAGTTACAACTTATAGAATGACAAGTAAAAATACGATGAAATGAAGAAAATGTACGAAATAATGTAAACTAGTGTATATAAAATGAAATATTGAGTTAAATTTTTTTTTTCTGATTTGTAAATTCGCAAATTTTTCCGGTCGCAAATTCAACAAGAAAGATAATTCATCACTTCACAGATTGTCCTTCCGTGCAATCTACAACGCCTGATTTGGAATGCCCAGAAGATTTTTCGCATACATTCCAGGAAACCATCCAATCTTCACCCTGTCAAAATTATTCAAGGTTCGTTGGTCTAATGAGGTCAGAAGTTTAAATCTAAACATAAGTTCCTTTTCTTTATTCAAAAACTTACTATCAAAATTATCATTTATTCACCTGATCATGACCACCAATTGTCACTAACTATGCCCACCATACAGACGTGCGTGAACTTAGCAAGAAGTTCATGATAGTAAAAGGTGAGGACAGACTGAGTAAGGCTGCCAATACAAACGCCACTCTACTCATGAACATACTGGTCAGATCTACTCTTTGCTCTAAGAAGGTATGCCGATAGTCCCAAGCGGATAACCGCAATGCAGTTTCAAACCGTGGTTACGGATAAAAAATTTTCTAAACTTCGCGTATTTTGCCTGTGCGGTTTGCCCCGGATGCGGATTCAAGTGTATTATTCAATAAACTGGCCGCAAAGTTAAATTTTAAATTTTCAGAATAAAAAAATTTTGTTTTTTCGTTTGTTTGCATATATTGAAAATTAGAAATTGAATTAAATTAAAAGAATGGAAAAGAAATTAAATTGAAAGATTGTCTGCCGTCTGATTGTAATTATATTGTAAATAGATTGCCTTCTAGTGTTGCAGTCTTCTAATTTTAAACATGAGATTAAGACGGCCGATTTAGATTGCCTTTTCTCGGGTGAGGGTGGTTGTAAATATCTTCTCTGCTTAGGAAGAGCTACTGGCTAGCTGTGATCGTCAACATGGATTTAATTTAAAAAGAAACCTCATTAATATAATGCTTGCTAAAAATTTTACCATGTTTAAACTGTTTACCATGTTTCTATCTATATGTTGTGGTTTATTTCTTCTTACCATTTTTACACGTTATACTCACGAAAATTCCAAACAAGAGCCGCACTGTAACTACCTGAACTCACCTTCCAATTCAAACAATCAGGTCATCGAAGAATTCCATCTATCCTCAGAGGCATTTGAGTGGCTGATCGGGGAAATAGAAACAAAGTTTATACAAGCCCAGGTTCAGCCCGGTGAGATGGTCGGGGCCCTGGCTGCCCAATCCCTCGGAGAACCCGCCACACAAATGACCCTTAACACTTTCCACTACGCCGGAGTGTCTGCTAAGAATGTAACTCTGGGTGTACCCAGACTCAAGGAGATTATAAATGTTTCCAAAAAGCCCAGGACTCCGTCTCTGACTGTCTTCCTGACGGGACAGCCTGCTAGAGATGCTGAGAAAGCTAAGGTAGGTTGGAGTGAGAGAAGATTTTGTTTTGTTTTGTCGGTTGGTGTTTCTTTTTTTTTGCTGATTGGTTAGTTTGTTTGTCTGCTTGTTCCTTTGTTTGCTTGCTCAATTGTTCATATGTTTTAGATCTTTTGACCAACTCTTCTCTAAATATTTTAAAAGTTCTTTTTCACCGTTTAACAGTCATAGCGTAATCCTGATGAAAATGGTCATTCCCAATAATCACCATCTCACATCCTCAATCATCACCATCATCATCGTCATCATGATCACTAACGACGATCATTATCAGGATGTTCTCTGCCAGTTGGAGCATACAACGCTTCGGAAGGTGACAGCCAACACTGCCATCTATTACGATCCAGACCCCATGCATACTGTCATAGATGAGGACCAGGAATGGGTTGGTTGGCTGGCTGGTTGGTTGGTTAGCTTGTTGAAAGATTGATTGATGATTTTTTGATTGATTGACTAATATTATTATTATTATTATTACGACTATTACAAACATGCAGGTGAGTATCTATTACGACATGCCTGATATTGACATATCCCGCTTGTCTCCCTGGCTATTGAGAATCGAACTGGATAGGAAGAGGATGACCGATAAAAAGTTGACCATGGAGCAAATATCTGAAAAGATCACATCCGGTTGGTTGGTTGATTGATTGATTGTTGATTGATTGTTGATTGATTGATTTGTTGGCTGACTGGCTTGCTGGCTGTAATTGATTGAGTGATTGTTTAGTTAATTGATTGATTGATTGATTGATTGATTGATTGATTGATTGATTGATTGATTGATTGATTGATTGTTTTATTGTTGATCAATCTGATGACTTTTGGTGTGCTGGTTGTTTTATAAATGTTTTAGTTGCTCTTTTTTAAGTTTTAAAACCAACGGAATAATGAAGAAGTGATGACAGAAAACGAATGAATGAGTGAAGGAACGAATGAATGGATGAATGAACTGTCATTTCTCAACCAATCAGGCTTTGGGGACGATTTGAATTGCATCTTTAACGATGACAATGCAGAAAAATTAGTGCTAAGGATTAGGCTAATGAATAATCAGGATAGCAAGCAAGGAGATGTGAGTTGCTTCTTTGTCTGCTTGTTTGTTTGTTTGTGAGTTTGTTTGTTTGTTTGTTTGCTTGCTTGTTTGTGAGTTTGTTTGTTTGGCCGATTGGTTGCTTGTTATGTTGTGATTGTATTGCTCATAACATTAACGCTGTACCGTTAACGCATACATCACAAAAATTGACATTGACATCAACAACGTCAGCAACAACAACAACAAAATAACATCCACAACAGCAAGAGATGGAAGAACAAATCGACAAGATGCCTGACGACACATTCCTAAAACACATCGAGTCAAACATGCTGACTGATATGACATTACAAGGAATTACCACTATTTCTAAAGTCAGTTGAGTTGCTTTGTTGCTCTGCTTTGATATGTTTGGTAAAGGGAGTCCAGGGATGTGCGTTTTTTTATTGTGTTTTATATCTATGGTGGTATGTGTTTAGTGATGGGATACTTACACACACACACACACACACACACACACACACACACATATATATATATATATCTATATATATATATATATATATATCTATATATATATATATATATATATATATAGCGCTCTAATGTTAATAATTCCAATGTAAAGTTAGTTTTTTCTAAGTTGTTTGTTTTTGATATCTAGATTGAGGGGTCCAGAGATGTGCGTGTTTTTCCGTGGGTATTTATATAGCGCCATTTTTATGCTAATAACTATAATATTGTTTGTATTTATCTGTTAATGAATGTGATTAGCTTTTGTTAACTTCTCAGGTGTACATGCAACAGCCAACTACTGATGATAAGAAACGTATAATCATTGATGAGAAAGGTTTCTGTAGCATTATCTTTATAATCATCATTTGTGTCATCTTTTGTAACGTTATCATCGTCATTGGTGACGTCATCATATCATTTGTGTGGCATCACAGGTGAGTTCAAGGCCCTACAGGATTGGATACTTGAAACTGATGGCACTGCCCTTCGTAAGGTCCTGTCAGTCGAGAATGTTGACCCAGTTAGGACGGTGACCAATGATATCGTAGAGGTCTTTGAGGTATGTAGGTCACTTGCATCTCATTATAATTTCTAATTTGTGCTTTTAGTTGGAATGGAATATTATTATATTGCTACTATTAATTGTATCTATCATTCAATCGATCTTTCAATCAATCAGTCAGCTGTTTCTATTCTTTCAGTTTTTTATTCAATCAAATACCCACCATTTATGAAAATATAATAATAATAATTATTATTATTATCATAATTATGCAAATAGGTTCTCGGGATAGAAGCGGTACGAAAGGCCATAGAGCGTGAGATGAACAACGTCATCTCCTTCGATGGCTCCTACGTCAATTACAGACATCTCGCTCTTCTCTGTGACGTCATGACGGCCAAGGGTGACCAATCACTCACTCATTCACTCGCTCAATCAGTCATTCATTCAATTAATCATTCACTCACTTAATCAGTTATTCGTTCAATTATCAGTCAGTTATTCGTTATTATTCGTTCAATTAATCATTTACTCACTCAATCATTCAATTATCAGTCAGTCACTTAACCAGTCAACTGCTCTTATATAAATAAATATACACTGAATACCGCCGACCTTGAACTTGAACTTAAATTGATGATGCATAGGTCATCTGATGGCCATAACTCGACATGGCATCAACAGGCAGGAAACTGGAGCACTGGCTCGTTGCTCCTTTGAGGAAACGGTTGGTTGGGTTGATTGATTGATTGATTGGTTGGATTGATTGATTGATTGGATTGATTATTTGATTGATTGATTGATTCTTTATCCACAGGTTGACATTTTAGTGGAGGCAGCAGCCCACGCTGAGATGGATCCAATGAAAGGCGTGTCAGAAGCCATCATGCTTGGACAGCTGGCCAGGATTGGTTAGTAGAGAGTATGGGGCTAGGAGGGCCCATGTATAATATAAACTGTGCTAATTGCTGTTAAGTTGTGACTGGCTGTCTCATATAGAAGAATGATATTGGTTTACGCATGTGAACAGTTGAATGTTGTCAGTGAATGAATGAATGATTGATTAATTGCTTGCTTGATTGATTGTTTGATTGATTGTTTGATTGATTGTTTGATTGATTGTTTGATTGATTGTTTGATTGATCAGTTGATTGATTGATTGATATCTCAGGAACTGGTTGTTTTGACATGATGCTGGATGCTGACAAGTGCAAATATGGATTGGAAATCCCGACAAATGTTTCAGCCAATGCTCTGGCTGGTATGATTTTCATAATTTCTGAATAATTCATATTTATTCAGTATAGCAATTATATTATAATAATCAATTATTACTTTTAAAAAATTACTTTTCGTTGGCAATTTCAGGCAGGGACATCTTCGGCCTAACATCAATGACTCCGGGTGGAGCTACCCTTTTGGGCTCCCCTCAAATGACCCCCTGGGGTCAGCAGAGCGGTGCCACCCCCTCCTACAACTCCTACTCGCCAGTTAGCGGAATGACGCCTGGAACGTGTGCCGGGTTTTCTCCAATCGATCGCGGATACAGTCCCTTGCATAGTCCAGGATGGTCTCCTGTTCCCGGATCACCTGGATCTCCAGCACTGACGAGCCCTTATATTCCGAGTCCCACTGGACCCCTCTCGCCAACCTACAGTCCGGATTCTCCGTCGTACATGCCGACGTCGCCCGCCTTGATGCAGGCACAAAGTCCCGGCGGATACAGCAGCAGAAGTCCTGTCTACTCATCTGGAAGCCATGGATACTCGCCAACGTCACCCTCGTATTCGCCAACGTCGCCCTCCTATTCGCCAACGTCACCCTCCTATTCACCTACTTCGCCCAGTTATTCGCCGACTTCACCTAGTTACTCTCCCACTTCACCATCTCGCTCGCCGGCCTCGCCATCCTACTCGCCAACCTCACCATCCTACTCCCCGACGTCACCGTCATACTCACCAACGTCTCCATCATATTCTCCGACATCACCCAGTTACTCACCGACCTCACCAAGTTATTCACCAACGTCGCCATCTTACTCACCGACCTCACCATCTTACTCACCGACTTCACCATCTTACTCACCAACCTCACCATCCTACTCACCAACGTCACCATCCTACTCACCAACGTCACCATCATATTCACCAACATCACCGTGCTACCTGCCAACGTCACCATCATTCTCGCCAACATCACCAAACTACAGTCCGACTAGCCCAAGTTACGTACCAACTTCACCATCCTACTCGCCAACATCACCAGCTTTTCCGCCCTCATCCCCAAATTATTCTCCCTCATCCCCAAATTACTCGCACACTAGTCCACAGTACTCACCTGGATCACCAAACTACAGCCCATCGTCACCAGCGTCTCCAAATTACTCGCCAACTTCACCATCCTACTCGCCGTCATCTCCTAATTATTCCGTGAAGAGCCCCGGATTTAGTACGGCCTACAGCCCATCAAGTCCCCAGTACAGTCCCACAAGTCCGGCTTACTGTCCGACAAGTCCTAGATACTCGCCCACATCACCGGGTTATACCCCGAGTTCCCCAGCTTTCCCGTCGTCGTCACCAAATTATGCACCATCATCACCGACGTACTCGCCAACGAGTCCAATGTTTGGAGGCGGTGATGATAGATCGCCCATGACTCCAGGCAGTCCGGCGCTTGATTCCGACGATGACGAAGAGATGAAGGATCCTGCCAATGATAACGATGTCGAAGATGATGACGACGATGAAGATATGGTAGAAGCTTGAGCAGGTGAAGAAGATGACGACGACGAAGATGAAGATATTGAAATGTATTAGAATCTTGAATATGTCACGATGTAGATGATGACTATTTAGACCATATTAAAATCTGAAAAGGATAATGATGGTGGTGATGATAAAAATGATGATGAGGACTTGATGAAGGGATAGAGAAATAATGATAGCTAAACTACGTTGCTGACTGAAAAACTCATTCATGATTTTGTTGACGTTGTTGGCGAAATTGTTTCTGATTTACATTTAAGAATATAACCGTTATTGCTTTGTTTTGCATCAGTGCATTTGTCTCGTTTCGTTTCGCAGTTCTACTGTACCGTTATAATTCATTGATTGTCGTTCCAAGAAACGCTTAAATCGTTTCGAAATGATAAAAGTTTATCATGTTAGTTATATCGCTAATCAATCAATTGACTTTTTAATTAATGCTTGAGTTCATTTCGAAGTTTTTAGAGGTCCGCATAGCACCAAGTTTAGAAACAAGTGAACATTTTAAATAATCTATTCATTCATTTGTTCGTCCTTTCACTCTTCATTCATTCAACGTTTGAACAATGAACAAAACTAAACCTGCGAACAAACGAACATGAAACTTATCATTTTAATTTTATTAAAAAGAAAAAACTTAATCTAAAAACAGCATTTAATAACTGAAGTGTAAAATAAATACATACGCGTATGTAGAAAAGAGCAGATGATAAATTTTTCTTTCTTCAGTTTAAAAACAATCGTACATTCAAACATTCATTCTCTCATTCAATCGTTTGTTCATTCATTCATCTATTCATTCACTCTTTCGTAAAATTGTTATAACTTTTTCAAATTGTTAGCGTCGAAACCACTTGCTGCCAAATGCACAGATGTTCATATATACAAATATTTTCCTGTATGAGAGTGTACTATACACACGCGTATGTACACATACCTCGTACACATGTAGGGAAATACAAAATGATAACGAAACAATACATATACATAAGCTTCACTTTCGAATCATGTTTTAAATGATGGAAAAAATTACAAGTTTTCACGTACATACAACATACAAACATTTGTATAATGTGTGTGTGTACACACATATACTATACAACGTACATATATATATATATATAATTGTTAGAAACGAACAAACAATTTATAACAGTAAGTAATAATTGAAATAAAATACAATGTATAAAATATTTAAAAACAAAAACAATCGGAAAATAATTAGAATTTGTTTGTATATCAACCAATCAGCTATTTGCTTATCAACCAATCAGCTATTTACTTATCAATCAATCAACCAACCAATCAACTATTTACTTATCAGTCAATCAACCGATCAGCTACTTATTTATAAATCAATCAAAATCAATTAATTAGTACCGGAAATAAAATTCTATCAACTGTTATCTGATATCTGTGAGTAATGACCTAACCAATAGTTAATAAAATCGAAAAATAAACACACACACACATATATATATAAATGTGTGTGTGTGTATATATGTATATGTACATATATAAAATCATGTGGAAAATGAATCACAATGAATTTGGTAAGCGCACAAAGATTAGAAATAAATCCATTTTTAAATAACCATTAAATTCACATATCTGTTTTAATCAAGAATTAAGAATATACAAGAGAGAATTAAAGAAGAGAATATATATATATGTATATATATATACACACTCATATAAAGCTGCATAAATACATACATACATAAAAACATATGTATATACAAACACACACACTCACGCATTGCAAAGCGTCTTAGCCGATAAAAAATTCAGTATTAAATGTAGATACTGCAAATGTAGATATAATGAAAAGAACATTCAAGTAGCCAGGTATGTATGTATATATGCATGTATGTATGTATATATACATGCATGTATGTTATGTATGTATGCATGTATGTATGCATGCATGTATTACACACTAAACTGTAGAATTACTACTACACTTAATGTAGTGATAGTACTAGCATTGTAAGATGATCAGTAGCTGTGTTTTGATTATAAATTAGCAAAAAAGAGAAGCGGTCGTAGAGCCGTTATCAAACTCTGGTACTAAAAGTAGTAGTAGTAGTAGTAGCAGCAGTAGAAGCAGCAGCAGCAGTAGTATAAAACATTTTTATCAAAGATTTATAATAATACAATTAACATTGCTAAAATTACGATTTTATAACAGCAGCAGAAGAAGTAGCATTAGTATTGTTAGGATTGTTATCATTATCAGAGTAGTAATAGTGGTAGTAGTAGAAGACATAGCGTTAGTAATAGTATTAATAGCAGTGGTAGTAGTGGTAGAGGTTGTGGTAGTAGCAGCAGCAGTAGTAGATACTACTAATATTTAAAAGTATTATTTCTATAGTAGTAACGAGTAAGTACAAATTGATATGAGGTATGTTGAATAGCCAGGAGGCCTATGTACGTAAATAAGGCCTGTAAAGAATTGAGATGGTGGTGATGATGATGGCGACTGAATGGAAAGATGAATATTTGAAATCAATCAATCAACCGGTCAATCAACCAATCAATCACTCGATCAGTCACTCAATCGGTCAATCAATCAGTGAATATCACCATACATCCATGCACTCATTCAACCATTCATTAAGTAAAATAGCATTTAAATCTCAGTAAGCAAGACAGTTAGTTTAGTTGCTAATCGAATTATTGCATTTGTCATGTAAACTCTCCAAGTGTAAACACACACACGCACACACACACACGTACAAGCACACACACACAAACAAACAAAAACGTACATACACACACAAACATACAATTTACTTCTGTTTCTCTCTACACCTTGCAACAAACTGTATGCATAAGCATACTACAATACAATATGATATATATATAGATATATATAAACAACATTAAAAGCCCATATATATATATATATATATATATATATATAATATATATATATATATATGTGGACAAAGACAATACAATACAATTATTGACGAATGTCATATCACTACTATGCGATGACTTGCACGCACACACACACACACACACACACAGACAGGCACACACACACAGACACACGCAAAGACGTACACATGAACTATATATAGAGATGATGTTATTAATAAACCATGATACAAGTGTGACGTAAGGAAGAAATGAAGGAAAAAATGAAAGAAGAAACAAAATAATATAAATAATAACATTTTTTTTATTAATTTATTATTCATTCGTCATTAATATTAATGAAGTCATTATTAATATGTGTCTTAATATATACATTAAATGAACCTGAGTCTATATATACATATATATGTATATATATGTATCACAGAACATTTTAGCAAATAATAATTTTCTCTTTCAAAGTCGAGAAACCAACTATATTAGCTTTCAATCAGTCAGAGAGTTAACTGAATCAATCATACAATTGAATAGTTGATCTAGAATCTATCAATCAATTAATTAATCAATCAATCAATCGATCAATTGTTTAAAAGTAACGGTAAAGAAATCTAGACTGGCGGAAAAACTAAACATTAATGGCTATCCAACAGTTTATCCAGTAGACAAAGTTTTGAAAAACTCAATTAATCAGTCAATCAACCAACAAAATAACCAGTCATTCAATTATTCAATCAATCAATCAACCAACGTATCAATCACTCACTCATTCTCTCACTCACTCAAAGTGAATGAACAACAGCCCTCAACTGTTCGTTGGTTAACTTGTCAATTTTGGCAACTTCAAGAAAAACTCTGAAAGTAAATGATAACAATCATTATAACATTAACAACAACAACAACAACAACAACAACAACAACAACAACAATAATAATAACAATTTAACTTACGGGTGAGAATACTTGGACAGTATGGTGGTCAGCGAGGGTTCCGGTGGATTACAAATCATGTCGTTTAACTTGTACACGACCTCCTCAAAGTCGACGGGCCGGTATTGTGTATAGTGGTATATCGTATCGTCCTTTAGTTCAATGTGTATGTGCGTGTGTGTGCGTGTGTATGTACGGACGTGTGTATGTGTGCTTGTGTATGATATATGTGTATATTTACATTAAAAGACTTTAAATTACAAACTAATATTGATTGATTTATTGATTGGTAAATAAATCAATGGAGATAAACAAACTCGCTATCTCATTAACGTAATTGATTATGCATAATTAATAATTAATTACCCAGCTGCCATCCTGGTTCATGCACATGGCTATAAATAGACAGGCGCAGGCCAGAATGGAATCTAGGCAGACGACAAATTGATAATCCATCAGTGAACTTTCCAACAGGAAACGAGATAGCGTCAGTGTCTTTAGATTAGCTCGACCACACTTCAAGGAAAGATTAGGAATGTGTGTGTGCGTGTATGTGAGTGTGTATATATATATATATATGTGTGTGTGTGTGTGTGTGTGTGTGTATGTGTCTGTCTGTGTGTACGTACGTATATACATATGTGTGTTTGAGTACGTATGAAATCACCACTAACATAATCACATGTAGTATTGTATACTAAGAAATTTAAAAAGCTCAATGAAACAAAGACAAATTAGAGGTATGAACGCACGCAAACACGTAACCACGCAGACATATGTACAGTAGTACGCACGCACGCACACACACACAAACACACTCAGAGAGAGAAAAAGAGAGAGAGAGAGGCAGGCTAACATACAGTGGCAAATCTCCTCAGGAACGTGTAAGACAGTGGTAGACCGATGTCAAAACCGACGGCCTGAAAAACGAGTTCCTCCATTTTTAGAAACTCCTGTCGGGGGTAGGCATCGTCGCAGACGTACACAAAGTCATCCAGCATCGGAGGACAACGTTCCTAATTGACGGGGGGGGGGAAATAGGAATGGGTTGTTGAACTTGTTTTGGTTGTATGTTTAGTGATGGATTGGGGATATAAGTCAATTAACTTCTTCAAACAAAACCAACCAACCAGCCAACCAACCAACCAACCAACCTCAAACTTGCAGGCCAAATTGAGAGCCACAGCTCCAATTAGTTGCAGTTTATTCCTCTTGATGGTGACCTGTTTAATTAATTTTTTAAATCGAATCTCAAAGAAAGGATTGATTGGTTGGTTGTTTGATCAAATGATCTTTTTTTTTCAAATTAATGATTCAATGATTTGTTTAATTTATTTCTAAACAACAATGATTGCCAAATAACTAAACTAATATACTATAGAAAAAAAAAATTTAAAAATCTGTCAAAAACAACACGCAAACACACACACACACACACACACAAACACACAAACATAAACGTACCAACAAAATACAAAAAAAAACCTTTGAAGAGAAGATGTCAATCAATTTGACCGCCATATACAAGGTTTCGTGATTCAGTTCGAAACTTTGCTGCACCTCCACCAACCAGTCGACCAGGATCGCTCTCATGCTTGGCGTCAAATCCGTCTGCTGGAACATGTAGTCAGGGATTCGGAACTTCACCTAATTGTTAGTTCGTTGGGGATAATGGTGAGTTAGGAAAATAAATAGGGATGAGCCTGTTTACTAGCATTGGGAAAAAATTTTCAGGTCTTGATTTAATTATCTAGCTACAATATCAATCATATTAAATCTGATAGAAACATGAAAAGGTTTGCTAAATGATATAAACCTGAAATGAAATTTTTCAATGCTAACAAACTAAACCAACTACCATTTTATATTTAAGAAAGAAAATTACACCATGATATATTTGGAATATAAAAATAATCAATCAAGCAAGCAAGCAATCAATCAGTAAATCAAACAATCAATCAGTCAGTCAAATGATTGATTGATTGAGAATATAAGATACATGCCCTCAATTGCTCACCTCTCTATCTCTGTAGTAATCAAAAATGTCATTAACATAGTTAGGTAGGTAGTATATGCTGGTTCCTACGTCAACATCAACCCATGCTTGTTGCTGTTGTTGTTGTTGCTGATGTTGTTGTTGCTGATGTTGTTGTTGTTCTTGTATGTCTTGCAATTGTGCACTTGATTGTACACAAACTATTTCAACATCACCTTCATCGTTATTATGATCTGCCAGGGGGGAAGATGACGATATCAAACTGTCAATCTCAGCATGGATTGGCTCGTTGAATGGTTTAGTAGATGGATGTTGTTGTTGCTGTTGTTGTTGGTTGCTGGCAGCTGTTTTTGTTGCCGCTGTTGATGTTGTTGATGTTTTACGAGCTGCAGTTGCCTTTCTTCTTGTCGCTGCAGTTGCTACAGCTACCCCAGCTGCTGCAGTTGCTACAGCTACCCCAGCTGCTACATTGCTCTCGTCCACCTATGATTGAGCAATAGTTTCATTGAGTAAAATGCAATAAATTAATTAATTGATTGTTTAATTATTATCATAAATGAGATTTATTATATTCAAACAAACATACATGCACAAGCACATACGTGGAAACATATTAACATCCATATAAAAATACATACACACAAACACAGATACACATACATGTACACATACACAGATACACATACATGTACAGTGTACACATACACAAATTGATTACCTTGTAGCCTAGGTTGACAGTTAATCTGTCCAAACATAATAAATATTAGTGTGAAAATAGTAAAAATGTTAAATATTAATACAAAAATACAAATAATATAAAAATAATCTAGAGACCTTTCGATAGGATTCACTAAATTGTCTACATTGCAACTCTTTCTTCTCTTTGTAGCTGATTGTTGTTTTTCGACAGCAGGCTTTTTGGTCCCCAAAATAACTGCTTCTCGCTTTTTGGGCCTCACTGCTACTGTTGTCGTTGTGGTGGTGGTCTTGATGGGTTTCACTAATTTATTTGGGAGTTTTAGGGAGGGTTGAACAATTGAAGGACATTTTGCCCTTTTATTTCCTCCAATGTTTTTCTGGGTGTCATATTCCTAAAAAAAAACATCTAATTTAGTTATAGCAGTCATAAAAAACTCCTCAAAACTTTTTTGACAAAAATTCTATAATATAAATTTCTAAATTGTAAGTTGCATTGTGAGTCACATTGTTTTAAAATTTTGGTTATTTAGTTCAATTATGTCTGTAACAAGAATAAGACAAACACAAGCTCTACTTTGCTTTTATAGGACAAAAAACTTGACTAAGTAATCACTAATTCTAACATTATTAACGTCATTAACTAGCAGCAAATTTTAAAAACATCAAATGTTTAGAAAAGAAATTGAAAGCAAAAAAGTAAACTAACATTAGAGACGTCTTCTAATGCGAGCCTCTTCTTCTTATTAGCCATCTCCATTATCGTGGACCCCTTTCTCCCGCTAACTTTCTAACTTTTACACTAATTAGGATTAGGCTAATAAACGTTTTGCTAACCAGGCAAATTGAGCCAACTTCAAGACTAGAAGAAGACTTGATTAGCAATTATCATGCGTTCGGAACGGTAAATAAGGTGAAAATTTTTTAATAAAATTAAAAAATTGAAAAAGACAACTTTGTAGGTGATTATGATACGATAAAATTTAATTTTTGATGCCCAAAATGAGAGAATTTAACAAAATTCCAGCTCGCAATTGCAAATTGAATATTTAAAAACTGCTATCGAATTAAAAGTAACGCTCTGATTGGCTACTGTCAATTCGCATTGTCCAATCACGTCGAGGACGCCAGTGTTGATCGGTATAATTTGAAATGATACATTTTAGTACAGTTAATTTTTAATATTAAAAATATTATTTATTTGATTAAAATTTTTGTAAAACTGTTTTGCATTATTATGTGTTTATTAATATACATTATTTAATGTGTCAAAATTATCGCAAAATCACAAAATTATTGGAAAAATACAGGTTAAATATGAAAAGTTTGATGAAAATTAGATTTCTCAGTTAATAATTTAGTTATTTGTATAATATTGAAATAAAATAATAAACTAAAAACCACTTAGATCGAAATTTAAGACAAATTTTAAAATATTTTATTTCTCATTGCTTATACTTTCATCACCATTGGCAACTCGACATCAATTAAAAATATCTATTAAGAATTCCTTATTAAAACACCCTTTTGTTGGTAATTTTTTTAATTTTATTTATAATTGTTAAACACATAATTAATATTTGTTTATTTTCAATCGCATTTATACCGTTATTATGATAATTAACTCAGTAAAATAGAATGTGTGATGATGATAAAATCATCGATAGCAGAGCTATTTGGTTTTGGTATACAAATCTCTTATCTAAAGTTTGCAAATTTTGGATTTAAATTCATTAATTTTAACATTTTTTTATACTTAACATTTTATTACGTATTAGTCGTTTAAATTTCGTCTTAAAACTATTTTCTAACTGCTGATAAAATCTATTAAAATTTTATTTGGTTGTTATAAGCTATATTTTAATCTTTATAGTATAGTTCGATGTGAAATTATTTCTACATTATAATTATTCGACTACTTTCTTGCTTTAATTTGTTTTTTACTTTTAATTTTATTTAAAATTTAATTACTCAGTCGAGTTAATATCATTTTAAATACATTCAAAAATATAAAGTTTATACCGTATATTTAATAGATTATATACCTCAATTATTAATACAATACAAGGTATTTACTGTCTGGTCAAGTTACACGAAATATAAATTATCATTAACTCCAACTAAATTGTCCAACTTTGAAAGCTCAAATAGCAATAATAATAATAATAACATCAAAAATAATAATAACAACGTTGATTGCCAAAATTCTGTTCAAAAAACTTCCTCCATTTCGCTAATTGTTGACGAAATCAATAGCGATTGGAAGGGGGAAATGATCAATTCTTCCAACAAATGTACAAATTCTTATGATGTCGATTCTAATTTTGATGGTTGGAATAATTCAGCAAGCGTAGCGGAAAATTATGATGATAATTTTGTAGAAAGTAACGAGAATTTGAACTATTCAACGAGGTCATTTCCATCTAAATGGTTCGATAATCTCAACAATAGCGGTAACAAAAGTTCGAAAAAGAAGAAACAGGCCGCTGGTGAAAAAGTGGAAGAAGAAAATTTGGAAACAGCTGATGAAGAGGAGGACAAAGAAGAGGAAGAACAAAAAGATGGAAATATCAAATTTGAAGATACTGAAAAAGAACAAAATGGAGAAATTGAAATGGTTTTCGTTCCTGATACTAAATCGTCGGTATTTGAACCGAAAGAAAATGAAGAAATAGTTGATATAATCTCCAACGAAGGCGGTGAAGGTAACAAAAATGGCGAGTTGTCTTCTACTGCCAGAGCTCAAAATGATACCCTAATGAAGAAAGATAGCGAAATTTTTCTAACGAATCAACTGAATTATTTCTCAGATAAGTCGGACGAGTGCTACCATCACGAAAAACGTCTGAGTGAAATCTGTAGAAAACGTTACAATAATCCAGAATGGTTCGAAATGACGATCATGACTAGGGACAAAACCGACCGTCCATTAGGGACTGCCACTCCCACGAAACAAGACGAACACTTAGCGCAACATCAGCACGAACTTTCTCGCGAAAATGGCGAATTAGCCTCAACGAAACCGGTTGATATTGTCAAAAATGAAATTGCCATAAAATGCGAGAATGGAATTTGCACGATGGATACCAGAACCTCTCCGATGAAAATTAACGAGGGCGCTGCCGAAAACTTTGACAGCAGTTTTGTCGAGATGAAACTTAACATGCGGTTCAAGGTCTAGTTTTTAGTCCAATGTCTAGTTTTTAGTTAAATGAAAATTTTACTTTTATTAATATTTTTTGTAGTTTTTACGCTATTCAAGTTTAAGTTTCAACTTTTATAAACTTCAACAAACAGAAGAAAATAACTAGCCACTACGCTATGCTGAAGTCAGCGAAAGATGTCAAAATGGATCAACAGCATGGCCTGCTTACAGATTCAAGGTGTTTGAGATTAAAAATGTTATTGTTCATGTGTGTGTATGCCTGTGTATGTATGTGTGTGTGTGTTATTGTGCGTATGCTTGCGTGTATATGCGTGTGTGTTTTGCACTGCACTAGATAATTATATAAAAATGAATGATACTTTCAATTAGGAGACCATCCGAACGCCAAAGTCTTCTATCTAGAAAACCGAGCAATCTGCCAGTGAAGACCTCAGGATCCCCGTTAAAACAAGCTCCTACCGACGCGGCCGCAACTGAAGCAGCAACAGCAGCTGCCAACCAAAACTACATACTACCAACCACCATGTCCACCACACCTAACTACATCCACAGTCAGCCAATCGGCAACGCCGAGCACAAAATCGTCGATGATGACGACAAACGCATCCCACTTAAGCCTAGCTTCTCAGGAATTAACAGCCAACAGTTCATCACCTCAACAACCTACCACCACTACCAGTCACACAGTCCAGAGTTCTCCATCAGAAAGGAATACCCGTCGAATGATTGTACCCAGAAATACCATCACGTACAATACGACGGCGAAGAGGAGGTTCATATGAAACTGCTACCGAGTGTGCACACCTACACAAGTTCCCCAAGATCTCCAATGTCCCAAAGTCCGAAACGTCAATATTCTGATATCGAGAATGTTTACACACACATCCATTCCCCACCGCATAGAGCCTCACATTTAGTCAAAGATCCGGTCAATGACGACTGCCACCACCGTAGCAGCACCATCGCCAGACGCTTGGAAGCCCTGAGACCAGCTTCACGTGTGTTTAACAATAAAGTTGAGCGAATCAGCGATAAATGGAAACATCGATTCGACATTTTAAACTATCAAAAATCGTTCGAATGTTATCCGACGAAGTATTTCAAAAAAACCGACACCGAAACTAAGTGTCCAGCCTCGCTTGGTCAAACGAATTGCGAATTTCTTCGAGAATTAGAGTCGTTCTTGAGTTACGATTCGATGAATAATGATAGGAGAGCCGTCGAGGCGAAGATCCAGCAACTTCAATGCATCAGGGAAAAGCTTAAAAAATTTCAAAATAATCGGGATAGGCTGAGGTCGGTTGGCTGGCTGGTTGGTTGATTGATTGGTTAGTTAGTTGGCTGGTTGATTGGTTGATCGGTCAGTTGATTAGTTAGTAGGTTGGTTAGTTGTTGACTGTTTCTACACTGTTCAAAACGTCATTGTTATCAATGTTATCGCCAATGCCATTATAGTTATCTTAGAGATTCCCTTCTTCCTCCGCCTCATCCTCCGCATTATCCCCATCATCATCGTCATCAGACAGGCAACCATGACAGTCGGCCATCTTGAATCCTGGCTCTCCCTTCAGAAGGGGGCCGTTCACCAGCCGTGCACCTACATGAGTCGCAATCACGCCGGCATGCTCATACAGGTCCAACTCACCGTCAAAGAGGTGAGATATGAAGTGAGAAAGAGAGAGGAGAGAGAGAGGGAGAGAGTGAGAAAAAAATAGATAGAGAGATAAAAACAGATAGAGAAATTATGATAGAAATAAGAATGAATGAATGAATGAATAGATGAATGAATGAATGAATAGATGAATGAATGAATGAATGAATGAATTAATTAATTAATTAATTGGAGAGAAAAAAGAGAGAAACGTGGAATTAATTAACCGTTTCCACTGTTGAAATATTTATTGATTTTAATTTTTCTACCATCATCATATAATTACTAATAATAAAACGTATGCACACACACACACACACACACACGTACGCATACACGTACGCATACAGCTTAAAAGAGATATAAAAGAACTTAGAAATATCGTCTGCAATGAGTGCCCAGTGGCCAGGAATCTCGCCGAACGGGCAAAAAATATGTTGGCCGATATAAGAACGATTGATTGATTGATTGATTGATTGATTGATTGATTGATTGATTGATTGATTGATTGATTGATTGATTGATTGATTGATTGATTGATTGATTGATTGATTGATTGATTGATTGATTGATTGATTGATTGATTGATTGATTGATTGATTGATTGATTGATTGATTGATTGATTGATTGATTGATTGATTGATTGATTGATTGATTGATTGATTGATTGATTGATTGATTGATTGATTGATTGATTGATTGATTGATTGATTGATTGATTGATTGGAAATGTTTGGATGTCTTGTTGGTACATTAGAAATTGCAAGCCATATCAAATTTTTCTCTTAAATGAAATGAATCAGATTAATGTCTGTGTATCTATAAACTATGCATTCATGTGCCAAATAAAACCAATATCATCACTATTTTTTAGTACTTAATAATAATAAATAATAATATTATTATTATTAGCGTTTATTTATTTATTATTATTATCATTTGTTATTATTGTTATTTGCCTTAATCAGAGAGCTGTCAGATTGTCAAGTTCTTATATTCTAACATTCGAGTATAAGTTAGCACTAGTTAATAAATAATAATAATAATAAAATAATAAACAATGATAATAATATTAAAAATAATAATAATGACAGAATAATAATAATAATAAATTACGATCACTATCATAACGATCGTAATTATGATGATGATGATGGTTAGATTGTAAATTAAATAAATGCAAGGCTGTGTGTGTGTATGTTATATTCTTAAAAATCTTTGTTAGTCAATTAATAAAAAATAATAATAATAAAATAATAATGATAATAAAATAATAATAATAAAAAAATAATAATAATAAAATAATAATAATAATAAAATAAAAATAATTACGATCGTTTTAATGGAAGTTTAAAAATGCTATATATAAACCTTTCTGATGTTTTGAGTTTCAGCACCATAGAAGCTCAGTGATTTGATTTTATTTATAATTAAAAGATTTATTAAAATTACAACAACTACTACTATCAATACTGCTACTACTACTACTGTTGCTGCTGCTACTTCTGCTACTACCACTACTACTGCTGCTGCTGCTACTAATACTACTTCTACTACAGCTACCACTATTACTACTACTACTAGCAATATTGAATACGACGATAATGACGTCACGAATGAAAATGACGTCAGAGAGGGTCTTACTGATTGTCATTTTTACTTTGTTGTGCTCGGCTATCGCGCAGACGAAAAGATTGAGACATCACGGTAAGTTGGGGTTTAATAATTTTTTTTGAATATTATTATTAAAACCAATATCCAATATTGTTGTTATTATTATTATTGTTGTTATTATTATTAAATGTTTTTTACTTCGTAGGCCCGCCATATATAAAAGATCCAAACATGCAGTTGCGCGTAACAGAGCTGGGCAAATCGATTAAACTCGAATGTCCCATAGAGACCACTCCTCACCACAGCACTTTTATCATATGGGAGAAACGGATAGATACGGATAATAACGATAAAAGACCGATGTTTCACAAAGAAACATCGTCGATATTGTCGGATAGCGTTTACCGAGCCATCAAGCCATCACTTATTAGGGATGGGCTGATGTTGCATGTTAAGAAAGCAAGGCTAAGAGATGCTGGCATTTACCGGTGTACGATCATTAACGGTTTCGGTTCCGCTTCGGCACAGTTTCGCGTCGTTGTTGTCACCTTTGAAGACGGGAGGAATGTGAAAATGACCGGAAATGAAATGACTGAAAATTCTCGTGAAGCGATAGCGTTGATGATAACAACAACAAGGACGACGATGACGAATTATATAACTTTCGCTATTGGCAATGATTTTAATAAAAGTATCACTGCTGATGGAGAACAGCAGCATCGCAATTTAAGTTTAAACACAAGTCTGATTGATGAGCCATCGTCACAGTCATCATCATCATCATTTCGATCACCATATTCTTGGTCATCATCATCCTCTTCTTGGTCATCATCATCATCTTCTTGGTCATCATCATCTTGGTCATCATCATCTTGGTCATCATCATCAATAACATCCGGAGAACAAACATCATCATCGTCGTCATCACCATCGTCGCCATCAGAAGCAACGAGGGTTCCTTCCAACATTAACCGGATGGACATCAAATGGACACTGGCTATTGCTTTCGGCTTCATCCTATTGGCTGGCTTGTTCATCTTGTCAACCTACGTCATCAACAAACGAAAAGGGGCGCGAGGTTCAGTCCGGTTGGAGAATGATGATGTAGCGCGCAATTACTTCACCGCCTTAGCAGCAATATACAGACCTGCAAACAAAGGGAATGTTTTTCTGCAAACAACAGCAACGATGACAATGAAATCATCGCATACAATCGATAACATGCAACCGAGATGTCATCATGTCTATAGATCCACGAGTGATAACGAATACCGAGTAGTTACGACTCCACGAAATCCGGTCCGTGCAGATTATCGTCACAACTCTAAAGGCCAGTTATTCGATACAAATCGACAAATACCGATAAATCGACCCATCTCTAGATTTTATCAGCAAAACAATCCACATAATCGTTTCAACTTTAATTCACGAATAAATCCACAGTTTCATCCAAACCGACAAATCACAAACCACCCCACACATCACGTCCCTGTTAATCAGCACATCCCTAATTACGTCATCCCTAATTACTACAAAAACCCAGAAAACTTCGACGCCTACTTCACAAACGCCATCAGCAGACCATCATCTACGTTCAATAGCAAAAAAGCAAAGATGGCTTACACGTTAAAAGGCTTTATGTCAACTTTAAACAACAACCACAACTTTGGAAGTAGTAGTGGCGGTGGTAGCAGTAGTAGCAGCAGTAGTAGTAGTAGTGATTATGCTAAAATTAGGGATGGTGATGGTTACGATTATATTGAGCCTGTCCGTAGTGATTTTGAATATATCCGACCAAGAATTTTTAAACCGAGAGGCAGTTTTGGCGACCACATCAACTACAACAGCCACCACCACCTCAACTACAACAACCACCGCAACCACTACTACAACAACGTCAGCTACTACAACCACCAAACCAGCGGCGATTGCCACAATTACATTGACGATAGGAGCAAGAATTTGATTGGACGACAATCATATCAGTCACCTTATAACAAGCAAGGTGATTGGTTGGCCATCGCTTAATCTGACCTAGTTTCTTGACCTCGGCTGAACCTTCAATTATTGTTCATTTCTTGAAAGAAATGATGATGATGATGAAGAAGATGAAGAAGCAGATGAGGGTGATGATGAAGAAGATGAAGAAGCAGATGAGGGTGATGATGAAGAAGATGAAGAAGCAGATGAGGGTGATGATGAAGAAGATGAAGAAGCAGATGAGGGTGATGATGAAGAAGATGAAGAAGCAGATGAGGGTGATGATGAAGAAGATGTTTGTTATTGATATTCTATTGATATTCTTGCATATTAATATTCTTGCCATTGAATGTCTGGAAGATAAAATATAGAGATCCGATTCTTTGATTAAACTAGTAGATTTAGTGTTAAACAAATGAGTGATTGAGTGGATGAATGAATGAATGAAAGGATGAATGAATGAATGAATGAATGAATGAAGGAACGAACGAACGAACAATGCGAAGAGAAAAATTAATGAAAAATATAAATGATAGACGGAAGGAATGAACGAACAAATGACAAACTAAAACGAATAAAAGAATAATTTACTGAAAAAAAACAAAAACCAACAAATTAATTGCAATTTAAATTAAAAATGGCTTCAAATGGAACTTCTACATAACATAGCATATTGCCTGGATTGAGAAGGATGCATTCTAATTAACTGGTCTTGTTAATATTCATTTAACACTCACTTTTTCAACTTCTCTATGTCTCTCTCTCTCTCTCTCTCTCTCTCTCTCTCTTTATCTCTTTATTGTTGTCTCTCTTTAATTCACTCGGTCCATCTTCCGTTTTAGCCCCGTTCTCTATAATTATCTCTCGCATTCCTTCTATCTTTCATATCATTTTCTTTCATTTTTATACTGACTTCTTCTTCTCTCTCTCTCTCTCTTTCTCTCTCTTTCTCTAAAGAATGAACGAACGAATGAAAGAATGAATTGATGAATGGCAGCTACAACATCAGTGACTGAAAAGTGCAATCTATTGATTATATGTGTCTTTGTAAGCAGTAACATCAACAACAACAATAACAACAACAACATTAGAAAATACAATCTCAGTTATTCAATACAACTACCTGATTTCAAACGATACCTAGAATGAAATCTAAACAACTTGCATATAAACATACGCACATTACTACGTAAATACACACGCAGACACACACACACAAATATATATATATATATATATATTTAAATATATATATATATATATATATATACACATGTATTTAGACACACGTAACACTAGTCTATTCAATATCATTGTATTGGTTACTCATTAATTGCCATTATGATGCACACTCACTCACTCACTCTCTCTTACACACACATACACACACACACACACACTTGTTTATTTATATCTATATATAAGAGCTGATCACAAGTATTTTAAAGTATTAGATTAGGACATAAAAAGATCGTCTTTTTGCCATATAGAACAAAGCAGATAAATATATATTTATATTTTATTTTAAACAATAATAATCAATATAATGTTTAAAGCGTTGAAAAATTGATTAAAATTAATTCAAAGTATAAATTATAGAAGAAGGTAATGATATATTATTTTAATTTTTTTTAATTAATTATTTATTTACATCTGTCTGTATGTATGTCTGTCTGCATGTGTGTATGTCTGTCTGTATGTACGTATTATTATTATTACTAGTGAATTTATGTTCTAGTGCCCTTAAAAACTTCTCAAAGGCGCTGCTCAAGTAACATGGATTAATTCATAAAAGGGATGGGTTTAGAGTTTTTTACGGATTTGTTGAAGAGTTGATCCGGGCTGACGAAGATGGCGTGGCAAATTGTTCCAGACTGTTGGAGCAGGGACGGAAAAATTCCTGTTTCCTGTTTTTGGTAGCGATGGAAGATCCTGATAATCAGAATGTTTCTGGGGACGTTGAGCAAGTGTGAACCCATGCAAACACTCGTCAGACAGACAGGTAACTCGGACTGAGACTATTCAGACATTTGAATACCAGGATGGCAATTTTGGATTTTTTTCTTTGCCCAACAGTCAGCCAGTGCAGGTTCAATAGACTATGACTCACACGGTCAAACTTTAATCCACCAGTATATATTTTAGCTGCTCGATTTTGAATTGGAAGTTCCATAAAAAATACTATTGCAGTAGTCTAGCTTGGAATGAACGTTTCAGTGTATCTTCATCAGGCGAACTTCTGAGCCTTCGTAGATGAAATGAACACTCCTTGTTCAACTTTTTGACACGGTTATACATATACATATTTTGATGGAACAGACTCGTCGTCAAGCCTGGTGCCCACAGAGGTGTTGGGCCACGATCTCACGATGGCCAACAAACGAGCGGTGGAAAAGTCGTCAGCGCATGAAGACAACAAATTTTGAAAGATTTTTTTTATATTCTTCGTTCAAAATTTGGACGTGCGTACGGTCCCTCGGGGCGGACACTGGGGGAAGAATATCGCGGCAACGAAAAAACCGGTGGAGCAGGGAAGACTGCAGGTCGAGAGTGGCAGCGGCAGAAGAATTATAAACAACGGGAGCCAGCTGAACCAAGCTAAGCAACCCCAGCCCACCAAATCGCACCGGCAGCTGAGCCTGGGACCAACCACTGTCGGTCACTTGAACATTGCAAATCGACGACAGGGCGGTGCGCAGGGCTCCGTCAAATGCGCCCAATTTAAAAGGGTCAATGTGTTTGGATGTACGCAGGAAGTACATCAATTTGGGCAAACTGAGGGCATTGCGGATAATAGTCAAGGCATCATGGGCCGAAAGACAGGAAACACGACCCAGGGCGAATTTAAGCTCAGAGTGGGGCCGTCCGAAGCAATGATGATATCATCCAGATAAGCGCAAACGAAAGTGGACGAAGAAGCTTTCTCTAAGAGTGGATGAAGAGTTAGTGCGAACAGCAAAGGACCAAGGGGATCACCCTGCTGTACCCCCTCGGACGATTCTACAACCCAAGAGTGGTAGCCAAGGGAAGAGACTCCGCCATAGGCAGAATGGCAAAAATTATAGATATTGGGGCAAAAAAGTTTGACAGCCTCCAACATCGAGTCTCTTCTCAAGGCATTGAAAGCATTTTTAAAGTCCAGTTTCAGAAACCCCTATTGATCGGGGAGGTCGGTGACCAATCTTCGAACCGCATGAACCTCAGCGCCACCCTTAATCCCGACACCCAACTGAGTCGGGTAGAATTTGGTCTTGAGTTCGACCACGACCAGGGCCAAGGCACATTTGCCGGCCAACCTCCTCCAAACGTTCCCGACCGCAATCGGTCTGACCCCTCCGTCTTTCTTATTTAAAGCTATTAGCCGGCCTCCAAAAAAGAACCGGCGGACGGAGAGTGGGCAAGCTCCAGATAGGATCAAATTAATGAATTGGGTTAAGGAGTTCAGTGTGTCGTCGATTGGCAAGGGGCCTGAAAAAACATCCTTAAGGTGCTGGGGTCGTAGGCCATCCAGGCCTCCAGAAGAACCGTTTTTGAACGATTTAACGGCCCTCAGCACCTCGGCGGGAGAAACGCAACCAGCCGTTGGTGTCAATGCGGGAAAGACCCGCCTGTCCACCGAAATTTTTGGGTGGATGGAACATAATTTATCGAGGGTGGCCGGCGAGCTCTCCGCCGGGCCCTCCGGCGAACAGACAAGTCTGACACCCGAGGACAGGTTTCCCTGTTCAATACAAGATGACAGCGTTGATCCACCGATCGGGGTTGTGCTTTTGTGATTTGGCATTATTGAACCCATCAAAGCACAGTACCAGGGTTTCAAGACCAATAGTTGAATATTCGCTTAGACGCTTTTGACCAGATTGCCCTGGTTGACCCGGCGACCCCCTCTGGAAGTCTTCTGTAAGACGTACGTATGTATGTATGTATGTATGTTAAAACCAAATCATTGACGAATGACACCAAAAGCCAAGCGTCTGACTAAATTTGATTTTATTTGCTATAACGTCACTCAACCCCGTCGGCATTCAACTCCACATTTTCCAACACACAGACGCGCAAAAACCGCTGCAGGTAGCTGCAGGTAGCGAAATACTAAAAATGTGGAAGCCGACACGAGCTGAGCGAAATGTATGTATGTATGTATATATGTATGTATGTATGTTTGTACGTGTATGTATACATTCAGTTAATAATTATAACATACACATTGAAATTGGAAAGAACTAGATGAATTTAGTAAATTTCTTACATTCCAAAGTTGTTGGTCATTTGTTGTTTATAATTATAGATACTTTATTATGAGAGTTATAATTATATTATTATTATTATTATTATTATTATTATTATTATTATTATTATGATCGTCGTCGTCTTCATCGTCGTCATCATCAGCATCATTACCATATACTATAACTAAAATAATTAATTCTTTCTCGTCTGACTAATTCTCCATCAGCTGTTTAATGTTTAATCAGTCATTAGTCTTTCCAGTCTAAAATTCGCAGTTTGTTTATTAATATAATTATTGTTGTTGTTATTATTATCACTTGTTATTATTTATCATTGATATTACAGTATAATATCCATCCATCCATCCATCCATCCATCTATCCATCCATCCATCCATCCATCCATCCATCCATCCATCCATCCATCCATCCATCCATCCATCCATACATCCATCCATCCATCCATCCATCCATCCATCCATCCATCCATTCATCCATCCATTCATCCATCCATCCATCCAACCATCCATCCATCCATCCAATCCTTACAGGCATAATCATTCCACACGTCTATTGACTTAATTACCTTGACCCAATTTTCGTGACCCATTCAATTTGACCTACTTTGTGACCTCGGTGACCTCACCTCTTAATGATGGGCGACAATCAAATTAAAAAGGATATCGTCTGGCTTATGAACGGAAGCGATGGAACGGTGAGTATTAGTATAGTACTACCAAGTAATTGTCTTAGTAAGAGTAGTAGCGATAGATGCAGCAGTAGCATTTGTAGTAGTTGTTGTCGCAGCATGTATAATTCGTTATTTATTGATTAAACAAACAAAAAACGACAATTGGATCAACGATAATTTTTCAATAGCTATTTATCTATCCAACTAACTGACCAACCAACCAGCCAACAACCAACCAATCAACAACCAACCAATCAACCAACCAACCAATCAACAACCAACCAATCAACCAACCAACCAATCAGAAAAAACAATGCCTTGTCACGTTGTACGGCCCCAGTCAGTCAACTGAATCCAGGTTGGAATGGGTAGAGCTTGAGAATCACATGTTGGATGTTTCATCTGGCCTAGAACCGTACACAACAACGCGCCTAACAATCTTTCTAGTTGACGAAGTCAAAAAAATCGAAGAACTTAGAATCAAAAAACCGCATGAAGGGTTAAAGTTCGTGGTCCAGATTACTCTAAGTATGGAGAGGCCAAATTTGGATTTATTTTTCCCACAAAAAGAAGAAGCATCTATTTGGGCCAGTGCGATTAAGCGGGCGAAAATTTCTGGTGAAAATTGTAGGAAGAAATTTGAAAAACATCAAAAGACTCTTGAGAAGAAGAATGGCTTGAAATTCGGTGCAAAGAATCCGGTTGGGGACGAATATGGCGAAGTCGGTGGAGCCGATGTTAATGCTGTCGATAATGGTTCGTGTTTGCTTGGCAGATGATTTCTTATTTTTCCCCTGTTGTTTGTGCGGTAGTTACCTTTAAGAACGATGTGTTTTTTTTATCACATGTTTGCTTATTTGTCACTATTCAGTCGAATTTCTAAAGTTTTCATAATTATATTATTGTTATTAATTAATAATCAACAACAATAATTATTATTAATTAATAATTAATAACAATAATATAATTATAAAAATTCTCTTTTAAATAAATATATAATTATTAATTCACTCTTAAATATATTATTATTAACTCTCTCTCAAATAAATATCAGAGTTGTCAATACACAGCTCACGTAAATACGCGTGCAATATTATAACAATCATAATATTATAATAATTATATTATATTATTATAATTACAATATTACAATTCTCCCTATTTTCAGTAACTGGTTTTGAAGTGGAGGTTGATTCGACAGCCGCTGCAATACGAAACGATGTAGTCGGCTGTGGCTGTGTGTTGCTGCTAACAAAACAACACGTCACTCTGCACCAGAGGGAGAAGAAAGTTATCATCTCCTGGAAATACCAGTACGTACTGTCGTTGTTATCATTTTTAATGGAAGAAAAAGTCTCCCAATGTGTACTTTACGCCTGTCAGTTGTGTTATTATCTGAAAGATAATTTCATAATTTTATAACTGCAACTTTAATAGTAACAATCTAACTCATTAACGTACGACATCCTGTTTTTCATTTTTCGGTTCGTTTGGTTCATAATTATTATTTAATTGTATTTATATTAAACTATTATTATTATATTGTTATTATTATTGTTATTATTGTTATTATTATTAATATTCAATTAAAACTTCCTGAATCTAAAATTAAATTTTTAAGCTCATGCTAGCGTGTGAACGTTGTCGTATCATCTTTTGTATTAGAATAATCTATTATTAATATTATTATAGTCATTATTATAGTCATTATTATTATTATTGTTGTTGTTATTATTATTATTGTTATTATTATTGTTGTTGTTGTTGCTGTTCTTATTTTAATTAATTTAGTTCCACCTAATTTTTACTCAAACAGACACGTGCGCCGTTTCGGCTACTCTCAAACGACCTTCACCTTGGAAGGG
Source organism: Helobdella robusta (assembly GCF_000326865.2). Lineage (NCBI taxonomy): Eukaryota > Metazoa > Annelida > Clitellata > Rhynchobdellida > Glossiphoniidae > Helobdella > Helobdella robusta. Next base: position 464,289 of record NW_008705420.1, on the reverse strand, counting down.
GGCACGAGGTCGGGGGTCAAAGGTCAAGGACTTTTCATCTTCAGAAAATGCATGGGTAAACTAATTCGCAAAACTATAGAGCAGCGGATAAAGGTATTAACTTCTCAACTAAATAGTTGCAGCACTTCTAGTCTCGATAAGTTGGGTGATTATTTGGAAGAAGGCGATTTGGATAACATTTACAGTGGAGTAAACGTTCACAAAATGACCGACCAGATTTCTAACGCTAGTGATGAAGTATTGAGGTCTGATGATTACGAGCATAATTTACATTGCTACGACCTCCCTTGTACAGTGAACATCACAGCAAAGTCGCCAACCTCTCCTACTACTACTACTAAATGTCCTCTATTGCCTAATAAACGCTCGTACATGCATCTAAATAGTACGGTTAATGAAGCATCTCAATCTAAAAATGAAAGTTTTGAAGCGCTAGCGAAAAGTTTGAAAGAGCAGCGTTTGAATGAAACTGCGATGGATGATGACACGAATTCATATTCAATCGACATCATTCCTAGACCTAAAATTCTGCCTAAAAAAGTTTCAAAGCAGACGAAATCAGTCAGTGAAAACGTAGACAACAGCAGCAGTACACTTAGAAAAAATTTACCAGACTGCGCGATGAATCCCCCTCCGAAGAAACCTCCAAGAACCGCAGATCCGAAAATGTCAGACATAGTAAAAATGTTATCTTCAGATAAAAAAGAATCCCCAGCAACGAAGCCAGGGTTCAACCAATCAAACGAAGCCTTCTACAGTTCTCTCAATTTTCTACCCGACGTAGCCCAACAAACCGTTGACATCAAAGGGACAAATCCGAATGGGCCGAGCCATGATCTATCTAATTTCTTAGAATCTGGTAACATTTATGGGGAGGCGATGCTGAAGCGTGAAGTAAAACAAGCCATAGTGCAACAAATTTGCACGGACGATGCCCTCTACGCCGAGGCGAACTCTAAAGATCGAATAAAGAATAACTTCCCCAAGGGTAAACTCTTCAAAAAGAAGTAATATTCAACTGGAAATTTAATGAAATGTTATTATTTTTTTAGGTGTTTATTGCACTTGAATGTATTTTTTTTATTTCATATTATTTTTTCATTTCTCGCTCAACTTATTCCTTAATTTTTTTATACTACTTACCATTACATTGACCATCTTTATAGTATAAATGCTTCAAAATCGGTTACATTTTGTAATAATTACACTTACTTTGGTAACGATGATAAGAATTTTATTGGAAGAATTTATATGTCACGAACACACTCACGTCCACACACACACACACACACACACACACACACACACACACACACACACACACACACACACACACACACACACACACACACACATCACACACGGTTATAGCTTTTTAACTTTATATTATCATAAAAAATCAGAATTTGTTCGTCTTTATATCTAATAAAAATTATTCCTAATGTATTTGAATTTAATATTAGATCGATTTTCAGACGATTCCGATCTATCTCGAATGAAAATAAACCGATAACGATACTATCATATAATGGAGTACCATGGTCATACATATATATATATATATAAATATATACAGAATATAACATTATATAACATAGAATATATATATAATGTTATATTCAATATATATATATATATATATAGAATATATGTTATATTAAATATATATGACTTTATATAAATAACCATAGTATAAATATTCTAACTATGTTTAAATGTCTGCTTAAAAGTAAACTTACTCTACAATGTTTACATCAGTTATAAAATTTGAATTAATAGTTTCTGCCAAATTTAAGTTTAATTAGGGAATAATAATTTTAATTTCACAATTTATTTTTAAATATTTAGTAATAAAAAATGAATTGGGAAATTTTTTGCGGTAAAAACATTAAAAATTTCACAGTGTGGGATAACCATGGTAAAAACCTCAGTCCATGCTTCACTAATTTAACTTTCTCCATCATACCCCACTTATTTTTGCTCATTGTGAGCGTTTATCACTCCGGAAGACATCAATTAACACGATTGAGGGGTCCAGTTAGGACTCACCCAGCCCTAATTGTTAGAGTATTGTGCTGCATTTGTGTGGTTCTGTTGACAACCTTTGTTTTCGCCATCGAATATGCCTATTTTAGGCTCTTACCAGCGTTAATAATAATAGTTAGGCTTTTTGTGATGTTGTTTGCCTGGATGAGTCATGTTATATTTGTTTGGCGTCTGCATAGATTCTATAATTTGCCGTTGAGAGGTCACTGGACAGTCTTGGTTGGCTATCTATTAATAGTAACTTGTCACATGGTTATTTTTGGCTCCACCCTAACAAGTAGAATTGAAAACTTGAAAATTGTTAATATATTTGAAGAGATTTTTGTTTATTCGATTATGGGCTGCCATTTAGTTTATGCAACAACGTTGATTGCCAAGAAGAGACCAGATACTTACCCGTTATTTTACACTAATGCCGATTTAAGCTGGTCACCGATACATTCGACAGCTTCTACAACGTCATCATCAACCGGCCAGGGCACTGGACCCCACGTTGAACCGTGCCCTGAAGATTTCAGCTGGATATTTTCTAGATTATTCTTCTGCTGGGTTAATGGCTTGATGAGAAAAGGTTACAGATTGGAGATAAAAAGTATAAATGATGTTTTTGATCTGCCTAATTCACTGAAAACTAAAAATGTTTTAGAGAAATTTAATGAGAAAATAAAAAATATAACCCCAAATCAACCGACCAGTCAAAGTCAATCATCTAACTTTTCAATCAGTCAACCAAATAACTCCTTATATCAATCACATTTTTTTCATCAGCATAGAAATAATAACAACACAGATACTACTACTACTAATTATAACAGCAGAAGAATTTATTTGTTATCATCTCTATTGAGAGTTTTTGGTTGTGAGTATTTTTCGTTGGGGATCTTGAAGCTGCTCTCAGATTTATGCTCTTTGGCCGGGCCCGTTCTGTTAAACTTTCTGATTGTCTATCTTAGTGAAAATGTGAGTTAGTGTTTTTCAGGAATGATGATGATGATTGTAATGAGGATGGATGAACTTTTAATGAACACAGCTAAGGTTATTGATATTAATTTATTTATTGTTTGCTAAAGGTTAAAGATTAGTTTCTCTCTCTCTCTCTCTCTCTCTCTCTCTCTCTCTCTCTCTCTCTCTCTCTCTCTCTCTCTCTCGCTCGCTTCAGAGGTCTCAACGACAAGCACACACAGCGTATATGAATACGCGTGAAAACCTCGCATTACACATTGCATATGATAGGCAGGGATCTCTATGTATGGAACCCAGTCACTACAGCAGCAAGACCAGGTGCCTTTAACCATTTAGCTAAGATAGTAGCAGCATACTACTTCAGTTGTTTGTTTATGTATTCTCTCTCTCTCTCGCTCTCTCTTTCTCGCTTTCTCTCTATATATTTTCATATATGTATATTGTGTATACATTTAAAATAGGACCCAAATAAAGAGGAATCCCGTTGGCGTGGTTATTTATACTGCACATCCCTAATTGTGACGTCATTCTTGGGATCAGTGATGTGCAATTACTTTGACTATCTTCAGAATATAGTATCTTTGAAGTTTAGGGCTTGTATTATTGACTGTATCTACAGAAAGATACTATATACCTCACTGGTTAGAAATTTTTTAAATAAAAAAAATTGATTAACGAATGAATGAGTGAATGTTTGAATGAATAAATGAATGAGTGAATGTTTTAATGAATTAATGGACGAATAATTGAATGACTTCATGAACGTCTGAATGAATAAATGAAGAAACCAGCGAAAGAATGAAAGAAAGAATTAAATGTACAAATTGATTAAAATAAATTAATGAATGAATCAATGAATTAATAGACGAACAAATCTATAAACGAATCAGTGATTGAACGAAACAAACGAACGAACGAATAAATGAATGAATGAACGAATAAATGAATGAATGAGTGCATTAGTGAATTAATGCATTTTTATTACTATATAGGCCTATCTGTATGGGACATTTAACACAGGGAAAATAATAAACCTCATGAGTACTGATGTAGATAGGGTGGTTGGGTTTTGTTCCAGTTTTCATCAATTCTGGAGTCTACCCCTTCAAGTTAGTTGATCGATTGATTGGCTGGTTGGTTGGTTGATTGATTGTTTTTTATTACTATTTTGATATTATTTTATAGTTAAAAATAATTAAAAAAATTATGAATAATTATGAATAATTAAGGTCGGTATCGCTTTGTACCTCTTGTACCTACAAGTGGGTGTGTCCTTCTTGGCCGGGGTCCTCTTTGCAGTACTCCTCATACCCCTGAACAAATGGGTGGCCGTCAAAATTGGCCAACTCAGTCAGCTGATGATGAAGCAGAAGGATGCTAGAATTAAGGTTGCTGCTGCTGCTGCTGCTGTTGTGGATGATGGTTGTGATAATGATGATGGTTGTGATGATGATGATGTGATGATGATGATGATGGTGGTGGTGGCTGTGATGATGATGGTGGTGGTGGTGGTGGCTGTGATGATGATGGTGATGATGATAGTAGTGGTGGTGATGGTGACGTCATTCATTTCGTGGACGCGTTTTTTAATTGGAATACTAATTTTGTTCGTAATCTCTGCCGACAGTTTGTAAATGAATCGATGCTAGGAATTCGAGTGGTGAAGTTTTTTGCATGGGAAGCCAAGTTCACGGAGATAATTCAAAGATTACGTAGCGCTGAACTCTTGACGTTGAAGAAGAGAAAGTATTTAGATGCTTTGTGTGTTTTTTTCTGGGCGACCACGCCCATCGCTATTTCTATCTTTACCTTCCTGACGTATGTTTATCTCGGGAATTCCCTGACTGCTGCCAAGGTTGGCCCATAAATTCAAAATTCACTTTCGTTTTCATGTGTGGCTGTTGAAAGTTTAATGTAATATGAAATTTTGACGCTGATTCATCGTTATTATCATTATTATTGTTGTTGTTTTTGTTATTATTATTATTCACAGGTCTTCACGAGTATATCACTTTTTGCCCTCTTGATAACCCCACTGAATGCCTTCCCTTGGGTCATTAACGGCCTGATGGAGGCGTGGGTCTCCATGAGACGAGTTCAAAGGTTACTCGATATTGAGCTAACTTCCGGAATGAATTATGTTAATGAGGAGGGCTATCTTAACGAGGATGGTTATGCTAATCAGGGCAGGAGGAGTTTATCAGCTGCGGGTTTGTTTTGTGTGATTGTGATTGGTGGCGATTTTTCGGCTGGATGGTTCTGATTTGTTGGTTTGTTTTGAATGGGCTGGTTGTGATTGGTCGGTTGCGATTCCTTTGGCTGATTGGTTTGCTGATTGCTGATGATATGATGATGAGGAAGTTGATACATGACGATAATGATGATGATGATGACGATGATGATGATTTTGTCATCATTCAGATTACCTGGCTTTTCTTCCTCCTCCATCGTTATCATCACCACCACCAGCGCCGCAGCAACAGCAGCCACCACCGCCACTACCACCATCGTCGTTTTCAGTAGCGTCGCCATCATCATCGTCGCCACCACAGGCGACAAAAGTTGTTGAATTAAAAAATGCTTCTTTCACCTGGAGTAATGCTAAACCGCCTGCCGGCCGTGATGATACCGATAACGATGATGATTATAGAACTGGTGATGATGATGGTCCTAGAACTGGTGATGATGATGATCCACTTATAGATAATAATGATGATGATAATGATGGTCCTGTATCGAATAATGTTAACAATGATGACGAGGAGTTACTCAGTAACCATCGGGGTGATGATGATGGTAGAAATCATTGTCGTCGTTATCGTCGTCGTAATGATAATGATGACAATGATGATGATGAGGATGTTGGTTATGATGGAAGAGGTTCCAGAAAATACCTTGCAACACTGAAGAATATCAATCTAACCGTGAAAAAGGTCAGTGATTGAGATGATGACGAAGATGATGATGACGAAGATGATGATGGCGAAGATGATGATGGCGATGATAATAGTCCCAATCTCAACCATCGCAGGGAACCTTTGTTGGGGTGATCGGCGAAGTTGGTAGCGGAAAATCATCACTACTGCAAGCTATCTTAGGAGAAATGAAACTCCTGGGAAATACCGACAGTATAAAAATAAACTTACCCGGAAGTTTCGACGGAAATCCCGGATTTTCCGGTTTTGGTTTCGGAGACGATGTTAGACGTTACAATGGGTTTAGTTACTATTCTCAAGAACCTTTCATACAGAAAGGTGCTGATGATGATCGGGATAGTGATGATGATAATGATGTGATAAAAATGATAATGGTGGTGATATGATGGCAATGATTGTGATGATGACGATGATGGTGATGATAATGATGGTGGTGATGTGATGATGATGATGTTGATGTGATAATGATGATAATGATAGTGGTGATGATAACAATCACGTAGGGACGATAAGGAGTAACATCCTGTTTGGTCTTCCGTACAATGAGGATTTCTACAATAGAGTTGTATACGCCTGTGCACTGCTTCCTGATTTCAAGGTCGTCATCATCACCACCATCATCATCACCACCATCATCATCATTATCATCGTCACCATCATCGTCATCATCATCATAATCATCAAAGGAATTGCCCAAAGGCGACAAAACGTCAGTGGGTGAGAACGGTTCGACCTTGAGTGGAGGTCAAAGGTCAAGGGTCAGCCTTGCAAGGGCCGTCTATCAGGTATTTGATGGTGATTGGCCGGTTGTTTTAGTCTAAATGTCCAATCAGATGAGGATATTATTATTCGTATTAACCGCATGGTATTGTTAATAATCGTTACTCTTTCATCAACCAATCAGAATCGTCCTCTCTTCCTATTGGATGATCCGTACGCTTCTGTTGACCCTCACGTTGCCCAGCACATTCACCGCGCATGCCTAATG
>NW_008705420.1:445382-457306 GCF_000326865.2 Helobdella robusta | reverse complement strand
ATGACCCACCTACGTGACGTCACGCGTATCGTCGTGACTCATCATTTGAGCTACTTGAATGAGGCTGACGCCATAATCGTCATGAAGAGGGGGAGGGTCAAAAAAGTGGGTCAGTAATGCGTGATGTGGTTGGTTTGGCTGGTTGGTTGGTTGGTTGGTTGGCTGGTTGGTTGGTTGGTTGGTTGGTTGGTTGGTTGGTTGGTTGGTTGGTTGGTTGGTTGGTTGGTTGGTGGTTGGTTGGTTGGTGGTTGGTTGGTTGGTGGTTGGTTGGCTGGTTGGTTGTTTTAGATGATGATGATAATAATAATAGCAGTGATAATAAAATTTGAACTCAGCATCACCTAGCGAAATTGATTTTGAAGAGTTTCAACAACAACATCATCATCAGCAACAACAACAGCAACAACATCAACAGCAACAACATCAACAGCAACAACATCAACAGCAACAACAACAACATCAACAACATCAACAACAACAACGACAACCACATCAAATGAGCAGCAGTGTAGCACAGAACTGCGCTAGTTCTAACAGTAACAACAACAGCACCGATGGCGACTTCAACAATAGCAACAATAACAATGTTAATAATAGTAGTAATAGTAATAATAATAATATTAATAATAATAACTATAATAACAACAATAATAACTATAATGACGTCATTGATGACAACGGCGAGAATGATGATGAGGATGACGAGAATGATAAGTTAGGAAATTTGAAGATATCAGTTTATGTAACTTATTGGAAGGCCGTTGGCCACTGCTTAGCCATCTCTGTTCTTCTTTCTTTGCTTTTTATGCAAGGCTGGTGGTGATGATGATGATGATGGTGGTGGTAATGATGATGATGATGATGATGGTGATGATGATGATAATGATGATGATGGTGTAGATGATGATGATGACGAAGACGACTTTGATGATGATGGTGATGATAATAATAATGATGATGATGGTGTAGATGATGATGATGGTGGTGATGATGGTGGTGGTGATGATGATGATAATAATGATGATGATGACGATAGTAATAATAATAATAATAATGTTCAATTTATTGGTCGTTCAGTTTGAATCTACAAATATTTTTAGCTTCCAGAAATTCGTGCGATTGGTGGCTCTCATACTGGGTGACCCACGCCGTCGACCAATCAAATTCCACCTCCAACAGCACCAGCGACCAATCTGCGTTCAGTATTTACCTGAGGTTAAACAAATTGCCAGACGCTAGTTTGCCATTGGCCGATTTAAACAAATCCGAGAGATCTGATTGGCTGACCGGTGGAGCCTACACTGACGAGATTATATTGATGGATTTTTATTATAGGTAAGCTGGAAATTATTATTATTATTATTATTATTATTGTTATTATTATCATCATTATTATTATTACCATCATTATTATTATTATACCAATGATGAGGACGACGATGATGATTTTTGATGATAATAATAATAATAATAATGATAATAATAATGATGATATAATTATTAAATATAATTTTTCAGATCCACCGCCTCCGTCAATGTACTCATGAATGACCTGAACAACGACAACAACAACAACAGCAACAACAACAACAACTTCGACGAAAACAACAACAACATCAAGTTTTACATGACAGTATACGCTATTCTGGCGGCTACATCGGCTATAGCGACAATATTCAGGGCCTTGCTCTTTGCATACGGTGGTATAGAAGCCGCCAGGGTTATGCATAATCAGCTGATCGACAGTGTCTTTAAGGTACTCCAGATTGGTTGGTTGATTGGTTGGTTGATTGGTTGATTGATTGGTTGGTTGATTGATTGATTGGTTGATTGGCTGATTGATTGGATGGTTGGTTGGTTGGTTGGTTGATTGGTTGGTTGGTTGATTGGTTGGTTGGTTGATTGGCTGATTGATTGGCTGGTTGATTGGTTGATTGGTTGGTTGATTGGTTGGTTGATTGATTTATTTGTTGATTTACTTATTGGTTTTATTTGCTGATTGGTTTAATTTTAAAAGTGATGCAACCATTTTGTTAAATTAAATTTATCAATTGAGTCGCTCAGCATTGGTACGTCAGCCAATCAAATCATTTCTCATTACCACCACAGCCAATCAAATTGAAAAATACTACCACCTTAATCAATCATTAATCAATTGAAGACGGTCATCCAATCTAATCACTTAAATTTTGGTTACAACCAATCAAATCACTCAAATTTTTTGTTACAGCTAATCAAATCAGTCAATTTTTTTTAATTAACCAATCAAATCACACAAATTTTTTGCCTCAACCAATAAAAAACAGGCATCCATAATGTTCTTCGACACCACACCAATGGGAAGATTGATAAACAGATTCTCATCCGATGTTTTTTCAATAGACGATTCACTTCCGTTCATATTTAATATCTTTCTCGCTCAGCTATTTGGCATCTTTGGTTCCATAGCAATTTGTTGCTATGGGCTGCCGTTTTCGGCCATCTTGATTTTGGCTCTTTCTGTCGTGTACTATTTTATTCAGGTTGGAATCATTTTTTTTTCAAATTAGTAAAATTAGGGATGTGATGGGGTTTTTGGCGTTGGTGCTATTATTATTACTAGTAGTTGTAGTAGAAGAAGAAGTAGTAGTAGTAGTAATAGTAGTAGTAGTAGTAGAAGTAGCAGTAGTAGTAGCAGCAGCAGCATTAATAGTAGTAGCAGTAGTTGTAGTTGTAGCATTGTTATTTTGTGACCGCAACCAATTTTTCCACAAAACCAAATCTTGTTAATGATCTTAATCCTTCAATGGTTACAATAATTTGTTATATTTAAAAATAAATATAACAGATGAAAATTATTCCATGTAATTTTTCATCTAGAGGTATTATCGCCACACCTCCAGAGAACTAAAAAGGGTTACCTGCGTCACCCAATCACCTGTCTATGCCCGATTTTCCGAAACTCTGATTGGTCTGGCCGTAATTAGGGCACACAGGCAGGCAAAAAGGTCAGATTGTTGATGTGTCGTTCGGCTTTTTGTGTGTCGCGGTTTTGGGGTTTTTCTCAATCGTTTTGGTGGAGTTTGGTGAATTTGTTGGCAGATTTTGGTGCATTTTTTTTATGATTTTATGCTATAGATTTAGTTAGTTATTTAAGGGATAGACAAGTGTTCTTAAACATATTCTGCTTAGCGCTTACTGTTTAGACACGAAAAATTAATAAATAAATAGAAAAATATATAAATAAGAATAGATAACAATAAATATAAAACAACAAATAATTATAAACCAAAAAATACACAGGTTCCATCTTGAATTCATCCGATGTCTGGATTTGAACCAGCGCGCTCAGTTCGCCAGCAGAACAATAGCCCAATGGCTGAACATTCGATTCCAGATGATTGGTGTCGCTTTAATTGCTGGAGTCTCGATCCTGGCCGTCTTACAGAATCAGTTCGGAAGTGTTGATCCGGGTGAGTTAGGAATGGGATAAGCATGCACACGTATATGCACAGGGGCTACATGCACGCATGCACATTCTACATTACACGTCATATTACGGATTCCCTCTTCTATCTCTCAGCTTGGTTTTTTAAAGAATAATGATGAATTAACATCTGCAGTTGAGACACGCGCGCACATACGTTCATACATACATACATGCGTGCGTGCGTGTCTTATTTACACACACACACACACACACACACACATCATACGTGCGTCATTTTAAGCGCATTACCATCATCATTTACATTACAATGTTTGTTAACATTACCAACGACAACAACATCGTCGTCGTCGTCACCCCCATCATCGTCGTCCTCATCATCATTGCTATCAGCTCTGGTGGGTCTGGCAATTTCTTACGTTCTTTCAATCACAAATTTACTTGGTGGCCTCATTCTGTCATTCACCGAAACCGAGAAGATGATGATAAGCGTAGAGAGGCTGGATGAATACATTAAAGATATACCGATGGAGGAAGAGGCGGGGCTTAATTATGCTAATGAGGTTGGGGACGGAGTGTGTTCAGTGAAGTGAAAGACTATGTAAATGTGTCAATTATGTTTTTAGATTAAAAAAAGTTTCTCCAAGTTAAAAATTTGAATAAAATTTTGATTTTAAATAAATCAAATATAGTACTGTTCTGTGCAATCACTGATCAGATTCCTCCTGACTGGCCTACGGTAGGCGTGGTCAAATTCACTGACGTCACAGTTAAGTACCGCCCACATCTTCCTCCGGCTATTAAGAATGTTAGTTTTGATTAGGAAAATAAATACAATTATGTTAATTATAACAAATAATACAGATAATTTCGACGATAATGATAGCGGTTATAATTAACCAACCAATCAGGTGAGCTTTGAGACGAGGCCAGGCGAAAGAATTGGTGTGATTGGTCGAACGGGTTCTGGAAAGTCCAGTCTATTTTTAGCTCTAATGAGGCTTGTACCCCTCAACAGCGGTGCCATATTCGTTGATGGGGTAGATTGTTCTGCGTTGGATTTGAGAAAGTTCAGGTTAGTTGGTGAACTGAATGATCATCATCATCGATTTTGATTTGATTATTAGTTAAATTTTTGTTGTCATTATTATCTAACAGTTAAACTTTCACTTTGATTCACCATCCCCCGAAAAAAGATCAAAAATAGCGGTCATACCCCAAGAACCCTTCTTATTTGGCGGAACTATTAGGGAAAATCTCGATCTAGACAGTCTACAATCGGACGAAACGATAGAGCGAAGTTTAGCGAAATGCAACATGGCGGACGTGGTGGCAAGACTTGGAGGGTTAGGGTTCATTGTTGAAGAGAGGGGGCAGCAGTTTAGCGTCGGGCAAAGACAGCTGCTTTGCTTAGCTAGAACGCTACTAGCCGATACACAGGTAAGGATTGATAGGTCAGCATTAATAATTAATCATCATCATAACTACCATCATCATCATCATCATCGGTGATTGTTATCAAAACTACCGATATCATTTCAACACTTAAGACAGTCAACAATCATCATCCTAATTTTCATCATCGCCGGCGATATCATTGTAAGCGTGCGTAACCGGTAGATACTATAAATGATAACGATATCCATCACCTGTATCATCATATATATATATATATTATTATTGTTATCGTATGTATCATCTGTGGTATCATCTCAGATATTATGCATAGACGAAGCAACAGCCAATGTGGATATCGCGACGGATAACTTGATACAGAGGACAATAAAAGAACAATTTCACGGTATTTATCTATCTATCCATTCATTTATTCATTCATTCATCCGCTTTCCATCCAACCAATCAAATAAAATCATCTCCAAATTAGGTAAAACCGTATTAACGATAGCACACCGCTTGTCCACAATCATGGATAGTGACCGAATTCTAGTGATGTGCGGGGGCCAGCTCGTAGAATTCGACGATCCGACTTATCTTCTAAACGATCCAAATAGCATGTTTAGTAAACTAGTGAAAGCCAATTCCGGCAGCAGTGCTCCTGATAATGATATCGTGCAGTTGTGATAATCATCATTCTCCATTCCCTCAATTTTACTTCATTGAATAATTTATAGTTCTCTTTCATTTGCTTTTTGTTAAAACCTTGAATCATTGTTAAATATTGTAAATTGTATTACGATTGTAAACAGTAACGTACATCACTACACATACCAATTACCATTCATTTATTCTTTACTTACCCGCACCGGTTTCAAACATCGAAGCACTTTAGCAGTTTTAATTATAACCTATTTACTTCAATTAAAATTTTAAAATCTATGCGAGACGAACACACACACGCATGTTACAAATACAAACACTCCTCTGACCAATTCCAACAAAGCTCTTTTAATGAGAATTATAAAATACTAGTATAAAATAATAAAATAAGTACTAACATAGCCATAGGACGCCAACATTTCCTCACGTTTTGCCATAAAATTTACTAAAAGATCCAGACTAATTAGTAATTAACAGAAATGAACAAGACACCATTACTACAATGTCAAAGTAGCAGAAAGAACACAAAAAGCGGATGATTTAAAAATCAATAGAACCTTATACACAGCTTTTATTTACTTAATCCATCACTTTACCAAACAGAGTAAACAAAGTCTAAAAGTTTTGGAATAATTTCGAGGAAAGAACTAAATTGTAACGATCGTATTATAAAACATAATATGCACACAACGCACGTACACACATACTGTAAATTTTGTACACACACAAGTACATACGCACATACACAAAACAAGAGAATAAAGTGCGATGAAGGGCAGAAAACACGTCGACATGCCGAAGAAACAAAAGAATGGTGATGACAACCCCAATTAATCTGAATGATCGCTGCTATCTGCCCTTCTCTTTTTCTTTTTGCTATCCTTTGCCTCGCCTCTGGACGGTTTTTTCTTATTACTTGATCGTTCGTCGCCAGAGGAATCAGACGAGTTTGATCTCGATCTACGTCTCTTTTGAGGTTCAGGACTACTTTCTTCCGATTTTCTCTTCTTTGGAGGACTTGCAGACGATCGACTACTGGCCGATCTCTTTCTCGATGTTGAGACAACTTCACTCAATTTCTTGCCATCTTTTTTCTTCAGAGATGCTCTCTCTTCACTGCTGGATGGAGATCTTGACTTTGCAGCGGCTGCTGTTGCTGTCGATTTCTTTGAAGTTTTTTCGTCATCTTCACCACCAGCTGAATCTTTCCTACTTTTTCTTCCAGAATCTGCGCCATTTTTTCCCGGAGGACTCCTACTCCTTGAATCTCCAGAACTTGCAGATGGCTTTCTCTTTGACGACTTCTTCTTACTCTTCTTTGACTTCTTGTGCTTGCTCGAGCTGCGACTACGACTTCCCTTCTTCTTCTTCTTCTCTTTTTTAGACTTTGCAGGACTCTCAGATCCGTGCTTTCCTCTTTTTTTGTTCTTCTTTCTGTCTTTGCTACGACTTTGGCGACTTTTCTCTTCTTCTTCCTCCTCCTCATCATTCGAGTCTTTGGCTTTTTTGTCTTCTGAAATTGATTTATTTAATAATTTAATGACACTTACATATTAATGAAAAATGAATGGAACAAATACTCTTAATTAATCATAAGACAGAAAAGAATAAACAACCTACCTTTTGTAACCTTCCTCTGTTCAGGACTCGGAGACCTACTCATCCTGGCATCTTCCTCCTCTTCCTCCTCCTTCCTAATGACAGGAGCAAATTTTTTAGGTTCATCATCTTTGCTTCTTGATCTACTACGACTACTGCTATCCATACGTCCCTTTCCCTTTGGCTGGGATGCATCTTCGCTTGGGACACTCGGTCGGCCATTCATGATTTTGCCTGAAATTTTATCATCTATGTCTTTACTCTTTGATCTACTTCTCCTCTCTGGACTTCTGCTGTAGCTGCTTTCGTGTTTCTGTTTAGGAGGGGGCGTGGGGCTTCTACTGTGAGACCGTCTATCGACATCCATGGACTTATCTTTATCGTCGTCATCTTCGTGATCGTCATGACGGACTCTCTCTCTGCTTGGACTTCTGCTGTCATGGGCTGGTTTGTCTCTGCTCTTGCTTCTTTCATCTTGAGTAGCATCTTTCGATTTATCACCTTCCCTACTTCTCGACTTGGAGACGCAATTTTTTCTGCCGTTGGCATCCTCTCTGCTTCTACTGCGACTGTGGCTTTCACGGCGTTCAGGGCTCTTTGATCTAGATCTGCTATCCCTCCTTTTGCTTCTGCTCTCATCCCTTCTATCTCGACTTCCATCTCTACGATCTCTGCCACGACTTCCATCGTCACGACGATCGCGACTACGACTCTTATCCTCTCTCCTGTCTCTGCTTCTGCTATTATCACGACTGTCTCTTCGTCTATCTCTACCCCTACTATCATCTCTTCTTCGACTGCTGTCAGCTCGACGACCTCCACTTCTTGACCTGCTTCGTGACCTTTTCCTTGACCCGGATCTGGATCTCTTGTTTGAGACTGATCTAGATCGAGATTTTTTGACAGACCTAGATCGCGATTTTGATTTCTTAGAGCCAGATCTCGACCTAGATTTCTTAGATCCAGATCTCGACCTAGATTTCTTTGATCTCGACCTAGATTTTCTGGACCTTGATCTTGACCTTCTTCTGCTAGAAGAACGGCGTCTGCTACGACTGCGCCTTCTGCTTCTCGAGGAACTACGTCTGAAAAAAAAATATAGAACAAAATTCAATATATTGAACAATAATAAATTTGCTTACATACAGTGAAAGGTTTTGCTAATACTTTTAAAAATAAAGTACTAGCTATAATAGTTTTTTTGATAAAATAATAAAAATAATTTAAACTCACCCTCTTCTTCTGTTGCTTCTAGAATCTTCATACAGACGAATTCTTCGGCCGTGAAGTTCACTTTTGTCCAATTTGGTGATGGCATTCTTCATGTCTCCACGAGTGGCAAACTCAGCTATCCTGATTAGTGGATAGAAGGATGAATTTAGATTAGAGAATGAACAATTGGAAGATAAAATATTAATTAATATCAATGATCATTAAAACAAAAAAATGGGAATCAATATCAACAACTATAAAAAATAACTCATATGACATCTAAGTAGAACATTTTAGAAACAAAGTCTAACTTACCCTTCATTCTCTCTATCTTTGTGGCAATCAGCAAATGTCACCTCTCCAGCTGTGTTCAAGTAGCTTTTTAGATCCTGTAAAATATTTTTCATCAGAATTATTATCATAGTCATCACAACAAATCATCATAAAACATTTACTTCAAATGTTCAATAAAGAGTAGTAATATTAATTTTATTTTCTCTAAACAGATGAAATTTTATTTTCTTGTTAAGGAACCTGCCAACTAGTCCTAGATGAGACATTCTCAATCCTGACTCTGTGATCAGTCCTAACCGGTGGACCACGATAGCGACTTCCAAATCTACTGCTGGATTAGTGAAATTGATGAATGTTAAACCAGTCATTAAACATCAGGTGTAAATATATAAACTTGTTTCATAAATGAAAATAATAGAAACAAATAGACACACACAAATACACATCATGTACAAACCTTCCTCTGTAATAGTCTCTCTCTCTTGCTGACCTGGCTTTCTCACTGGGTGTCTTTGCATGCTCGATTACTAATTTCTCCCCAAGCAGTGTCTTGCCATTGAGGTCATAACAAGCATCGTCCGCATCACGTTCATCATCGAATTCCTTTTCACAATTTTGAAAATTTATTATTTAGGCGAATTCAAATCAGGACGCTGATTAAGTACATTACAAATGAAAAGAATAAAAACAAATTTTAGAATTTTCCAGACAAATAAAATGACAACTAACCACAAATCCATATCCGACTTTGAGGAGCACCTCCCTGATTCTACCATACCCCTTGAAGAACTTCTCCAAATCTCTTTCCCTGGCTGAGCTTGGCAGCTTTCCAATATAAAGACGAGCCATAATAATTTCAAATTATTATGGTTTCAGTACACTGCATAACACAAAGGATATTAAATGTCATAGAACTTTTTAAAATATAAAAATAAACAAATTGAAACATCGAGTGAAATTTTTTTATCAAAAATTACAATGATGTATTTTGATATTTTTCGACATAACCATCGGATACCATTTAATCATTTTCATTTCTTTAGTTTGTTCTGTCACTCTCTCTTTGCTTTGGGGCGCAGTTTTAGCAAAGGATCTACAACAAGTGCTACACTGAATTGACCGACTGACAGTATGTGAGGTCTAGATTGCCTAATATCTCCCACCTGATCAGCTCAGCAGTGTGCATACCCCACATTAAAACTAGGCGGAGTCTTGTTCAGATTAGTTAAATTTTAAAGAAAAAAATTATTTTTTAAAGAGAAACAGAAAGAATTCGATGGATGCATGTCCGTCTGGGCCGGACAGAACAGAACTGAACTGAATGACCCCATGCGTGAGCTTACGTGACTGAAATGAACACATGCATCACGTGACAACTAACGACCCACTGATCTGATCTGACCGATCATGCCAATCACGGAGATTACTAAGTAAATAGTTATTTTTACATCTCGAACAAAAAACTTTATGAAATTATTTTAAATTAAAAATTAAATAAGTAAAAAATAACATTGAAATGAATTTGCAACGATTAACTTCGTTCTCGTCAAAATGTAATTTTAAACTGTCATGGCGTCCACACACTCGATTCGTCATAACTACCGCAACAAAATCTCCACAAAACAGAGCAAACCATCGAACAAAATCAAAATAGAAAATAAATTATGTCTAAAAAAAAATTGAAACAAAATTTAGACATAAATAACTTACATGTGATGAGATTTTCTCAAATGTGAATAAACAGCGTAAGCGGTAACCAAAAAGTTTGAGTCACTAAAGGCCGATACTCAACATTAACTAATCAGGTACGAATCTGATGAAAGATTATATATACAGTCCAAGATACCCTAGATACCAAAAAATTGTAAAAAAAAACACTTTTAACAGCTGTAAAAGATTTTACAACTGTAAATGTGAAAATTATTATCTAGCGATTAATCAAATGTATAGAGCGCTATAGAATTGCGAAAAGATTGTAAATACAAAAGTTTACGGCGGCAAACTTTTATGTAGAATACAATTTTAATGAAAAACAATTTAAAGTGTTGAATAAAGTAATAAAAAAACCATTTAAAAAGTTAATAATTTTTTATATAATATCTCTTTTATGTTGAAGTGATTATTTAAATAATTTTTACATAAAACTTATTATACATTAAATTATTTTTAATTATTTATCAAAACAAACAAATATTTTAACCTTTTATATATTTTTTTGAACATTATTCAATAATAAAATGATCAAATTCATTTTCATTCTTCCAGGTAATGACTCAGAAAAAAAATTATCTTCTCCACAAGCAAAATATCATAAAGCCACGACTAAAGCCATTAAAAATAATAATAAAAAAAACATTAATAATATTAAATAATAAAAATACTATTAGTTGCGTAGTATAAAAACGAAAAAAACACACATACCCACACACCACACACACACACACAAACACATACACTCATATGGACGGCACAGTCATCGGTGGATCTTTACGTGAGCAAAGAGTCCAATTCATGACAGGCATCCCGTGAATAAAACTGGCAGACCCACGCTTCCATGCCACTGCCGCTTTGGACGTCGCGTTTACGGCGTTTTCAAATTCTTTTAAATCCATCGGCCGCGGACTTGCATTTCCTTCTCCAATCCGAACGCCGAAAAGCTTCATGACAAAAAGGAGGTCACGAACGGGGGCCATCTAACCTTTAACCTTAGTCTTTGCCTGCAAGCGTCTGCTGATGTTGAGGTCGTCGCGATCGGTGCGATAACAAATTTCAACTCTGAACAGCGACCCGTAACATTAAGGAGAGATAAGTATTGAACTATAGAGGAGCAAGCAGGCAGCCCTGTTTTTTTTGTCCCGTTAGCAACCTCGAAGCTTGGAGAGCACTGGCCCATACCGTCATGAAAGGAGGACGGACTGTGGCACAAACACACACACACACACATAAACACACACACACTCATATATATATATATATATTAAATATGAAACAAGTATTGCCTAAACCCTAAAGATATGAAAAAAGCAAAAAAATCGAATAATAATAATAACAACAACATTAATAACAATAATATAAAATTTGATCACAGATATATCATTTGTTTTTCTGTTCTTGAAATTTATATGCAATGTGTAAAGATATATATATATTTATATAAATATATATATATATATATATATATATATATATATTGTAAATATTTATATTATATATATATAATAAAAATACTGTTATATATATATATATATATATATATATATATATATATATATATATATATACACATGTATATATATATACCCATAGAACACGGACATACGATAATATATATAAA
>NW_008705420.1:423202-445332 GCF_000326865.2 Helobdella robusta | reverse complement strand
TTCGTTCGTTCGTTCGTTCATTCGTTCGTTTTTTTATTCATTTGTTCCTTCATTCCTCCATTTATTTGTTAGTATGTTCACTCATTCATAATTTTATTATGACGAGATTCTTATCACTATCATCTCCATCATCAATTTTGTGGATGGTGGAGATGATGTTGATGTGGTTGTTGATGTTGCTGAAATTGTTGCTGTAGTTGAAATTGTTGTAGTTGAAATAATTGTTGTTGATGGTGTTGTTGATGTTGAAATTATTGTTGTTGATGTTGTTGAAATTTTTGTTGATGTTGTTGAAATTTTTGTTGATGTTGTTGAAATTGTTGTTGATGTTGTTGAAATTTTTGTTGATGTTGTTATTGTTGTTCTCGTTCCAGGCAACTACAAATTCTCAACGACAGTCGTCTCCATTTTGATAATGATTCTATGCCCTGCAGTTGGCAAGAGAGCGAATGAATGAATGAGTGGCTGACATAATAAAAGATTGATTTGATGAATGAATGAATGGGTGAATGGATGAATAAACGAATGAATGAACGAATAAATGAATGAATGAACGAAGAAATGAATGAATGAATAAATGAATGGATGAATGAATAGGCGAATGAATGAATTACGTGTGATAAGAATGGAAAATTAGTTGTAAGAATACGTATGTGTGGATAAATTACGGAATAGACGAATGATAGATGAATGAGAGAGTGAATTGATGGATGAGCTGATGCATGATTGAATGAATGAATAAATAAATTAATGAATGAATTTTTAATTAATGGAAACATTTCCTTACTGCATCTTTCATATCGGCTTCTGACGACTTGATATTTCTGAAGGAAAAGTTTTCATTCATACATCCATCCATCGATCCATCCATTCACGCATAAATTAATTAATTAATTAATTCATTCATTAATTCATTCATTCATTCATCCATCCATTCATTCGTTTAACAATCGGTCAATCAATCAACCGACCTTTCAAGTCGGCATAATTTTTCATCAATGATAAATAGGTCCTCTTCGCAATAAACCTATGTGGCGGTGATGATGACGATGACGTTAGTAATAATGATGATAATAATAATAATAATAATAATGATGATGATGATGATGATGATGGTAATGATGATGATAATGATGATGATCATGATGATGATGAAAACAACGGTTATTACTCGTTTATGTGAAAACGTGTTGTAGTCAATTTCATCCCGAGAATTTTTAATACTCTCCAACTCTTCAATCTCTCTCCTGTTAAATAATAAGAATGACAATAAACTTGAAATAATAATAGCATTAATAATAATTATTATTAAACATAATAACATAATTAACGATAATCATTATGGCGAATCATGAACGATAAAAAAAGAGAAATTTCGTAACGTTCATATATTCGTTCCTCATTCATTTATCCATTCAGTCACTTATTCATTCATTCATAAGTTCATTCATTCATTCATTGCTTTTTGATTAATTCATTCTATTATAGGATTCCTCCACCAAACTTTTTCTCTCTCTCTCTCTCTCTTTCTCTCCTTCATTATTTCTTTTTTTTCTCTCTTTTTCCTCATTCTCTCATTCTCTCTCTCTCTCTCTCTCTCTCTCTCTCCCTCTATCTATCTATTTATCTATCTATTCTATCAATCTGTCTCTCTCTCTCTCTCTCTCTCTCTTTCTCTCTCTCTCTGTCTCTCTGTCTCTCTTTCTCTCTCTCTCTCTCTTTCTCTCTCTCTCTTCATCTCATTTTACAAAGTTGTTTGTTTACATAGAATCGGTTATTTTGTCATTTTCCAAAAAAAATGTTTGTTATGTAGATGGTTTGAATAAATATATAAAAGATGGATGGGTGAATGAATGAATGATAGAATGAATGAACAAACGAATGAACGAACAAAGAAAGAAATCAGTAAAAGAAATATTAATGATTGATATAAAGAATAAAAGAGTTAGAATGGGACGAGCTGAAGATTTAATTTATAGGAAAGGTGAATGTACGTATTAAACAAATCGATCGAATCGCGATGACTGGAAAAGAGTGGACGAAAGAATGAAGGAATGAAAGAATGCATTAATTAATGAGTGAGTGAGTGAATGAATGAATAAACGAATGGATGAGTGAGTAGGCAAGTAAATGACGAATAGATCGAACGAATGAATGTATACATTTGTAAATAAATGAATGAATAAACGAAGGAATGTGTAAAAGAATGAATGAATGAATGAATGAATGAATGAATAAACGAACGAACGAACGAACGATCGAACGAACGAACGAACGAATGAATGGATGAATGGATGATTGAATGAATGATTGGAATGATGGATAGAAGGAAGAAATAACAAAGAAGCAATTTCAGGAATTCAGCGTGTTATTATGTAGAATTATGCTTTTTAAAACAACGTGAACACAATACATGCATACGTTGTATCTGTACCTACATGTTTGTGACTACGATGACGACGACGATGATGATGTTGTTGTTGACGATAGCGGTATGGTGATGTTGCAATTTGTGATGATGATGATATGATGATGATGACGACGACGATGATGATACTGCTGCTGTTGTTGTTGTTGATGACGATGATGATATTTATAGAGGCAATGACGACAACAACAACAACAACATCAACAACAAAAACAACAACAACATCAACAACAAAAACAACATCAACAACAACAACATCAACAACAAAAACAACAACAACATCATCATCAACAACAACAACTTTAAAATGACGTCTATGATCTCGGCGACAGCTTGCAGATCTAGAGAAAAGGTAGAGAGGGAATTTTTGGAATTCGTTAACATCTCGTCCACACCACTAAATCTACTAAGGATCGAGTTAGTCTCCGTCTCTATCTGTGTAAAAAAATTAATTTTCAAGTTATCTTTACCGTTTAATATCTTATTTTGGCCGTCAGTCAAAAATTTTTGAAGTCGTTAACATAACTGCTAAGTCTAGAGACAAGGGTATTAGTTTCTGTATCGATTTGCGTATAAGAAATAGTGCTGCAGCAACAACGGCTACTACTACGGCTGCTACTACTACGGCTGCTACTACTACGGCTGCTACTACTACGGCTGCTACTACTACGGCTGCTACTAGTACGGCTGCTACTACTACGGTTGCTACTACTACGGCTGCTACTACTACGGTTGCTACTACTGCGGCTGCTACTACTACGGCTGCTACTACTACGGTTGCTACTACTACGGCTGCTACTACTACTACTAATAATAATAATAATAATAAAAAGAAAAAGAAGAAGAATGAAAAAAATTGTGAATAACTCTCTTTAAAGATCTGTCCTTAATATTTTTAAGTTCCGTATGGAGAATGGCGAATTTGATGGACGTGTTGGTATTCAGCATCTGAACGGAGCTGAAGATGGTCTCCAAGTTTGGACCCCCCGTACTTCCGGTTGCATTTCCGGCGGAAGTTGGTAGAGATGCGACGATTCCCGATCTTTCTAACCTTTTGTGAAATCTGTCCGACTCTCGTTTAACTTGCTCTTCTATGGAAAGCTGCTTTTGTTGCTGCTGCTTTTGTTGATGTTGATATTTGTTGTTGTTGTTGGTTTGTTTGTTGTTTTTATTGTTGTTGTTGTTATTATTATTATTATTATTATTATTATTATTGCTGACGTCATCGTCAATATCAAAAGCAGTATCTAAGATGTTGTTGTTGTTGTCCTCATTATCGGAAAACAATGGCTCATCGCCAAACAATATTTTATCAATCTCCAACATTGTAACGCTGTTGTTGTTGTTGTTGAATAACGCATTTTTGCCACCGGAAATACTATCCGCCATATTGATTAAACAACCACCTTCCGGTTCCGGTCTTCTACGAAGTCTTCCCCCAACCGAACTAGAGCACGTACAAATTAGGTTATCGTTACTATTTGTGGTCTTTTTTTGGCCGTCGGACATCTCAGATGGGAGATCTTTCTTGTGTTTTTTAGAGTGAATCTCGCATCTGATTCGCCGTATTTTTTTCTTTGGTTTTCCGGCAGATCTGTCGCTGGCTCCACTGGATTGGCTAGAGCAGATACTCATATTATCGTCCAGTTGATGTTGTTGTTGTTGTTGTTGTTCGTCGTCGTGGGGGTCCAGTGGGAGGTTGTTAGACGCATCGATTAGAGATTTTAGAAGGTTGAGATTTGAGTTTGAGGTCGTTGTTGTTGTTGTTGTTGTTTTTGACATCATGATTATATTATATTATTTATATTAATTATATTATAATTATTATTGAGTTATTCATATTAGCGTATCAGACTCCAACTACTTACTACAAAAACTAATGAACTCAGAGCTACAAATAAACTGGATTAAATTTTCAAAAAGTTTAAATAATAATAATAATAATCATAATAATAATAATAACATTATTATTATTATTAAGTTAAGTATTAACCAAATAAAAATAAGACCAACAATAACGAATAATATAAATCAATGGAATAATTAATTATTCATAATAACACTACCTCAGTTATAATTAAACATCTTTATAATTATTGTTATATTAACTGTAATAAATATGCGTTAAAGCTGCAAAAATATATATAAACAATATGATTATCAAACAAACACAAGATGGATATATGGCATTAATCTTATATATACAATACATACATACAAACATACATACATACGTTCGTACATGCTCACATACGTACATACATACGTACATACATACATACATACAAACATACATACGTACATACATATCTTTTATTATAATTTTGAAAACAAACACAACTACATTGGCGATAATGATTATGATGACTAAGGTGATGATGATGAAGAAGAAATTGATGATGTTGATTGATGATGGAGATTGTTTAAATTCATCATCACCATCATCATCAAAAACAAAAACATCATCATCTTCATCGTTAACATTAACATTTTTCAGCCTCGCTTGCATTGTTAGCTACTAGCATCTTAGCTACTTCGGTGTAACTTGTTTTACTCTCTCTTCCTCTCCGTCTTTCTCTTCTTTTCTCTCTCTCTCTCTCTCTCTCTCTTTCCCTTTAAACATAGGAGCTACCATAATTGATCGAGTTAACTTTAAATCTAATTTTTCGGTGATTAAGTAGCAGTAATATTGGTACTTGCATGGTTGCTAATAATACTCAAGAATTGTATCGCCAATACCGAAACCGGTTTTAAAACATATCGTCGAGACCGATACCGATACTCGTTTCGCGAGAGTTTCCCTAGCAGCACCAAAACCGAAACTTTTCATCTTCGAACGTTCTTACGTACGTGCTTGAAGGTAGAACTGTTAATTCCATTCATGACGCATTTGGTAGGTTAATATGGTAGATGAAAGTGAGTGAATAACGATCAGTTGTTTGAATCATCGAGTATATCCAACTGATATCCAAACGTAATGGCATCTAGTAATTGGTAGTAATAGTTGTAGTAGTAGTAGCAGTTGTAGTAGCAGCAGCAGTAGTAGTAGTAGCAGCAGTTGTAGTAGCAGCAGCAGTAGTAGTAGTAGCAGCAGTAATGTTAATCATAATTGTTATTGCAAACTTTGATTATTATATGCAAAATACAAAAGAGGAAAATATATCTACACGTTTCCATTAACCAATCAAAACGTCAATCAACTACTTATCTGCTCTCCTATTGGTCAGTTTAAATTTAAATGGGCGTGGCATCATTATGACATCATCGTAGGGTTATAAAAAAGATCATGTGTGTGTTTTTCTTTTTCCTGTTTGCTTATTTTACACTTCGGTGTGTATTTTAGGGTATTAAATTAATAATCATAATAATAAATAATTATTGTAATTATTATTATTACGACTATTATGATTGAAAAAATCGTTAAAGTTTATGCTATCGTTGTCGTTTTCTACTTATACAAGGTAGGCATTGTTTTAAAATTCTCTCGAATAAATTATTATTATTAATTTTATTGGTAGTAGTAGTAGTAGTAGTGGTGGTGGTAGCAGTAGTAGAATTGATGACAATTTTTAACTTTGAAACCTGATAGCTTGAGAGGGCTATAGCTGATGGTGTAAAAAATATTATTGCAGCTTCCATGCACACTTGCTATTTATATTTCGGTTGTCATCAGCACCACCATCATCATCATCACCACCACCATCATCATCACCACCACCATCATCATCTTCATAAACGAAAGCAGTACCACCACCATCATCATCATCACCGTCATCATCACTATCACAACTGAGGCATTTAGTAAGTAAGATGACCACGACTCCTAACTTTAAGTAGATTTATAGGCGCTATACAAACAACCATTCCTAATTGATCAGACGTACGCTGTGGTGATGATGATGACGACGACGAGGATGATGATGACAACGATGATAATGATGACGACGATGATGAATTAAGTTATGATAATAATATGCAACAAAGTGATGAACAAAAACAATTACGAGAGAGAGAGAGAGAGAGAGAGAGAAAGAGAGAAGTGAAAGTGAAGCGAAAATTTGTAACTAGATGATGATGTGAAAGAAAAAAAAGACACAAAAAGAGATAGGAAGAGAGAAAGAGAGAGAGAGAGAAAGAAAGAGAGAGAAGTGAAAGCGAAGCGAAAATTTGTAACTAGATGATGATGTGAAAGAAAAAAAAGACACAAAAAGAGATAGGAAGAGAGAGAGAGAGGAGGGGGAAGGAAAGTGATAAATAAATTAATCTAAATGTACCTCGAATGCATAAAAACAGTTTACATTGGTCACATAAAAAAATTCACACATACACACAACGCACGCATACACAAACACACACGTACGTAAATAGACAGATATACATACTAATTAATTCTTCCTTCCATTCATCCCGTCGGAACGTGTTGCAAACAATAGAATCGAGAAAAAGGAATGAAACTATAAAACACATACATACATACAAACACCACACACACACACACACACACATATAATGTCCCATATGGAACTAGCTGGCCAGCACAACTTAATGACCAGATGAGGCTGATTGGATGATGACGACGACGACGATGGTGATGATGGTTGTGATGAAAATGATGATATTGATAATGATGGCAGAACCAGGCGTCTTAGCCATTACACAATTTTGATGCCTAAAATATTTTTCAAATTCTACATTTTTTTCTGGTTTTTACATTTAAGACATGCGCAGAGAAATTATTTTCACCTGGTCCACCCCTCAATTTGACGGAAATGGACTCTTCCATTGACCTGGTCAAGAATAAATTTTCAACTCTTATTGGCTGGCAGCGACCTCAAGCTTCAAAGGTCAAAAATCTTGATGATGATGCTGGAGATGGTGTAGCTGCTGGCTACGATGATGATGACGTTGTAGGATTCCAACTTGTCAAGTATAAGGTAATTAACATTCATTCATCCATCTATTCATTCATTCACTCATTCATCCATTCATCCACCCAAGTTATCATGGGGCAAAAGTGTTGGTAGATCAAACATGTTGACGTCATTTATGAGCGAATACAACATTGCACTGTCGCCAAGTTCACTGACCTACAAGATCAATGACCTCGACCTAGATTTCGATTACTGGGTCAGGTTACAGGCTAGTGACCTCCTTATTATAATTTTCAACATTAATTATTTTTAAATAATCATCGTCATAAACACAGGCAATATATAGAAACAAAACACATCGCCTAAAAAGTCCAAAACTTAAAACAATACTAAGCGGACCGAAAATTAAAAAAATGAAACTTGGGAAAACCCCAAAACAAGAAAGCATAAGAACTTCAGGAAGCTATTTTAATCCCGGAGATCATTTTAACCCGGGAGATTTCGGAAAAACCCAGAATGCTGCTAATGTTTTGAGTCATGATTATCAGCTGATGTTCATGGATATGTATAATAGCGGTAGCAACAATAACAACAACAAGAATAACAAAGAAGAAGGCAAACATGATGATGATGATGACGGTGAAGATGATTATGAAGTATATAAATCATCATCACCATCACCACATTCATCGTCCCCATCGTCATTATTTTCAGTCTCTTCGATGACGTTGAACTTCGAGCGGCCATATTTTCGAAATGGACTCGTCCGATGTCACGTGTCTTGGACGACGTCATTGTATGAATCATCGTCATCATTACCATCCCCACCAGCACCATCATCATTGGTACCGTCATCATCATCATCATCAGGTGATAACAAAGATAATAAATATGCCGTAACTTGGTATCCGATTGATTGTAGTAATGATGATGACGTCACTGGCGATGATGATGACGTCAAGGATGATGATGAGGAGGAAAGCAGAAATAGTACTATGAATGATGACGACGACGCTGACGACGATAAGAATATTTTCATAAGTTATGAAAATATCTTTAAGGACTTCACTGGTAAACATGAAGCAAAAACTACTGATGATGATGGTAATAATAATAATAGCAATAATAATAATTATGATGATGATACTATTTATGACGACGATGATGACGATGGTGGTCGCCACTTACAATGGCAAAGCGTTTCTTCAATTTCGGAGGTAATGATGATGATAAGAATGATGATGATGATAGAAACGTCGATGATGATGATGATTACGAAGACGGTGATAATGATCTCCAGGATAATAACTTCACAATCTATGACCTCCAATTCAACTGTCGCTACCACGTGATCGTTCGTTCCATATCCGGTCAGTCAGCCACTTCCGGAAAGGACGCAATCACTTCTGGAAACGACGTAATCAGCGTGCCCTCTTGTCGCGAAATTTTCGTTCAGGGGACGCTTAAACCCATCTGTCCGAAGAAAGGTTTGCGGAATAATTGAATAAATAAAAGTAAGAATGAACGAATGAATGCATGAAAGAATGAACGAACGAAAGAATGAATGCATGGACGAATTAATGAACGATTAAAAAATGATTGAATAGTTTTAAATATTCAAGACATTTTATTTAAAAAAAAAAACAGTTAGAAAAAAGCAAAACGCACCCACAAAACTAAGCTGCAATTACGTCATCATCGGTAGCAACGTCACGGCAAAAGTAACCTGGAAGCTCCTGAGAAAAGATTCTAAAAATAGCCAGGGATCTTTGGTGACCTGGTTTAAAACCAACCAGCCAATGGCGAAGAAGCAGTCTATATCATTGCCTAAGGTATTTTTAAATAAATTTTGAAACTAATAAAAAAGACAACAACAACAATAATAATAATAACAATAACTGTTATTATTATTTATTAAGAACAAGACATACGTTTACATAAGTGACCTTGAGAAAACGACATCATACGAGGTCAGAGTTCAAACGGTTTACAAAAATCGAAATCTGGGAAGCCCAGCCGTCCTAAAAATAGAGACTCCAGGATTGATTGAAAGTATATCGAACAAATGGATGAAAGAATGAATTTATAAGTGAATAACTAAACGAATGAATGAAAATATATTGATAGATGAGAAAATAATAATCATCCTCATGCAAATAGGTCATACCCAAATATCGCCGACCTCAACTAAGGACCTATCAGAAGAGGCCTTCTATTATCTAGGTCAAAAACGGACCAATAGCCTTTCGAGAAATCAGCTCGATTACCCAGTTTATATTGATTATTTAAAAATGCTACCCATACCATCATCATCATCACCCTACTTATCATCTTTGTCATCGTCAGCACGTGACTATTATTATCATCATTGCTATCTAGTTTTCGTGGTTTGCTTACAAAATGGGCGTATATTTTAAACATTCAGATTCTGAGCATACTAACAATGCACTACTGAATGAATGATTGGACGAATGATTGGATGAATGATTAGATGAATGAATGATAAAAAGAAAGAACGGATGAAAAAATTATTGAGGGAGCAAACTAAATAAAATGACTATAATTCTACGTCACAAAGGCATGTAATAATTATCATTATCTTATCTATATATATATATATATATATATATATATATATATATATACACATATATACGTTCATTCCAATATACACACATATATTTATTTCATTTATATATATTTATACACACACACACACACACACACACATATATATATATATATATATATACATATACACACATTCCTATTATATATTAATATATTCATTGTCGCATGTATTTACTATTATAAATTGTTTCCCATTTGTTTTCTATCTATCTATCTATTATTCTTAATGGCTATTTTATCAAACTGATAGATAGAAACAACAGGTTTTCAATTTCAGGTTTAAAATACCGTTGTACTACTACATTTAGAACACGAATGACTGATAACAATAGTAAAAATAATAACAGCAACACACAAAGAAATATTATAACAATAATTATTACCAATTATCATTACAGAAAGTTCAACGAAAAACCCAAAAGTGGCTAAAGTATACGACAAATATGCCAAAAAAAGCAAAAACAACAACAATAATAATAATAATCACAATTAAACCAATCATAGAAATTATAACAACAACAATAACAATGACTCCTAGAAACAAGCAAAATACAACGACAACAAGCAACGACATCGACAAATAGCCTATGATGGGATGAAAGCAAAAACAAAGATAGACACAAACACTCACACACACACACATATATATAACACAAATATACTGAAAATGTGTTATGATTTATGGTACATATATGATATATATATATATTTGACACTTTTTATATCATCAAATCAAAACAAAGAAATGATATCAATGAAAAGAAATGATCTGGAAATCGAAAAGAAAATATGGCTTTCTTGTAATGATTACTAGTGACAATTGTAAAAATGAGAGCATATTTAAAATATTTTAGTATATATTTATTTTTTTTTTATTTATTTGATTTGAAGGATGACCAAAAAAGATAAACTTGTGGATAGGCCACCCTTAACTAAAATTTTTAACTATAGATGTAACAGAAATGTCATGAAATACATACACATAAACTCACGCTCACACATACTTACAAACACGCACCATACTACAATTCATATCACAATACTGTTATACAGAACTGAAGAAACAGAATCGATGAAATGAAATGATCTGGAAACCAAACATACGCTCACTTACACACTCAAATAAATAGACACATAAATAAATATGGCCACACACCATACACATATAGGGCATGGCCACATGTCTCAGGGAACAGCCCAGTGAATGGACATCTTACACATAGATATGTGCCCCTCCACATACACCCCCGCTGTACCCTGGTTAACGCTCCTAGAATACAATATTTATATACATATATACACATACACATGCACACACATAGACACACTCACACACACATAAACACGCACACTCACCCAAACAAACTCACGCACACTTACCCACACACACTCTCACGCAAACACTCCCGCTCACACACAAACACACGCACTCACGCACCTATACCCACCCTCAGACACACACACACACACACACACACACACACACACACACACATAATATATATATATATATGTATATATATAATGCTCGTTTATAGTCTCAATCCGTTACGGGTCGGACTTTTTTATTCCACTCATCAGTTTCTGTCTCGATGACATGGAAGACTTGGAAGATGTTCGGGTCAAAAAGTCCGTTACGGGTCGGACTTTTTTATTCCACTCATCAGTTTCTGTCTCGATGACATGGAAGACTTGGAAGATGTTCGGGTCAAAAATTTTTTAATATCTGGAATTGCCCAATTCCTAACGAAAAAAACCACCAGCGGGCCTAGCCTTTTTGCTGGAAGCATACAAGGCAGCGTGCAGTTGGTTCGCGGCATCTTATTCTGTATTATTCGATGCTATCCTAAAAGGTCTTCCTGTCCAGGACATTCCCCTATCAACCATCTGGGGACGCGCCTCATTGCCAGTGCACCCCAGCATGAGGCTTATTTATATACATTTACATATATAAATATATATATAATATTTATGTAAAATACCTGTAAGAATGCATAGACAATGAAAAAGAGTGTCAAATAAACGATAAAGATTGAAAACGTAACTATAGCAATAATGAAAAACTACAGTATCATTAATCAATCCTCGTTTATAGTCTCCATCCGTCATGGGCCGAACTTTTTTTTATCCCATCCATCAGTTTTTGTCTCCAAGCCGATCTATCCAATGCGTCTGTCTCCTTGAGACCAAGTTCCTTAACGTCCTCCCGTATGGTCCAGGACCTTTTTGGGCGACCTCAGGGACCTATAATTAATAATTTCCGTTACCATTGAGCACCAGGTGCCAGTGGTAACGGAAATTATCGTATCGTTTTCGTAACGACTGGTGGTTGTCGTTAGGAGTTGGGCAATTCCAGATACAAAAATTTTTGACCCAAACATCTTCCACGTCATTACAGCATTTATAACAATAACAACAGCAATAACAATAGTAACAATAATGATAATAATTATTGTTATTATCATCATATATTGGTATTGGCAGAGAGAATGAGTGGCGACGAATACGACGAATCAATCAATCAATCAATCAATTAACCAATCAATCAATCAATTAACCAATCAATCAACCAATCAATCCTCAGTTGTAATAAAATCGAAAAAATATATAACTAAAAGGTACACACACCACTAATTATATTATAATATAATTAGGCATAATAATAATCATCATCACAATAATGATAATAATCATGGCAATAATAATTATCAGAATCAATGGACATATAGATGATTGATAGGAGATACAAAGAAGGACATTCATTCACTCGTTCATTCATTCATTCACTCGTCCATCCATTCATTCATTTACTCGTCCATCCATTCATTCATTCATACATGCATGCATGCATACTTACACATATACAGTCACACCTACATAAAATTCTAAACATAACATGCCAGCTCCCTTTAAAGGTAATGTGAAAAAGATGACCATCTATCATTGTTTTAGCTGTAAATCAATCAATCAATCAATCAATCAATCAATCAATCAATCAATCAATCAATCAATCAATCAATCAATCAATCAATCAATCTATTAATGAAACAATTAATGAGTACAAACACATATAAAACAGTCGCTATCAATTACTTAATCAACTTATCAATTAACAAACTAATCAATCAATCAATCAATTAATCATCCAGCCAATCACTCACTTACTCACTCACTGAACCCATAATTGATTAGAACTATAAAGAAAGTAATAATCATATCCGGGTTCAACTTTTATCCATGTTGAACGCTTCGCACAGACATGTATTTTAACCCTCCATAAATTTTTTTTGAGAGAATTTGAAGACCAACCAGCCTGTCCGAGAACGTGCACACTCACTCACTCACTCACTTACTCACTCATTCCCTCACTCAATCAATCAATTAATCAACCAAACAATCATCCAACCAATCAAACGACTCCAGAGTCATCTCTTTTATCCTTAATCAGCTGATTATTTTCGGAAGTCGGTGTATTTCCAGCCGGAGTATTCCCGCCAATCGACCTTTCTAGTTTCGGTTCGTTTTTCGGATTTTCCCATTTCGCTATCCGCCTAACCGGGATGCAAATGACACCTCCCAAGCTGATCAGGATCCCGCAGACGACGAATGAGGCTGTGTAGCTTCCAGTTGAATTGTAGAGAGCGCCTGTGTGCGTATGTGTGAATGTATGTGTGTGTATGTAAGTAGGTACGAATGAATGAATGAACAGATAAACACGGAACATATATACCTCAATTATTGAAATGAAGTACCTCTAAACTAACTAACTAGATATGAAGTAAGATGACCCTACCCTTAAAAACCCACCCAACCAACAAAGACGTGCAGTAACTAACCGGACATGGGACTGCCAATGAGGACGGCCACGCCCTGGAAGAGGGCAGTGAGTCCGAACGCGTTGTTCAGCTTGCTCAAGCCCAACATCTCCACCATCACGATCGAACGTAGCGCTATGTAGGCAGCTTTTGGTGTGATAACGACGATGATGGTGATGACGATGATGATGATGGTGGTGTGATAACGACGACGATGATGATGATGTGGTGACGCTGTTCTGACGTCATCATTCGATGTTGTGACGGCGACGTGATAGGCTGATTACTGTGTTAAATCTCCTGAAAAGCAACAAAGATGACAGAAATGTCAACCAACCTATGGTAATACCGAAGAAAGCCGCGTAGATGCACAGCAGCCAATAGGAATTGAGGACACACAACAGGCAGGTGGAAATTCCCGCCAAGATGGCCGCCACGTTCTGAACGACGATGACGTCAACGCTTTTCAAATCCGAGACGAAACCAGTAACAATACGAGAAACCTGATGGCGATGATGGGAAACGCTGACCAACCAACCAACCAATCAAATCAACCAACCAACCAATCAATCAACCAACCAATCAATCAATCAACCAACCAATCAAATCAACCAACCAATCAATCAATCAAGCAGCCATAAATCAATCAAGCAGCCAGCCAGCCAATCAACTAACAGTATTAAAAACACCGAGGACAGAGAGGATTAGGTTGGCTTTTGACTCCGTGACACCCAATTCATTGATTGCCTTCTGGGCCACAAAAACGAATGGCGTGTACAGGCCTGCATGAATGAATGAAAGAATGAATGAAAAAGTGAATGGATGAACGAACGAACGAATGAATGAAATAGCGAATGGAAGAACGAGCAGATGAGAAGATGGATGAATACATGTAAAAAATGAACTGGCGCAGTAGCAAATGAATGAATGAATTAATTAATTAACAATTGGAAAATCATTTATCAATCAATCAATCAATCAATCAATCAATCAATCAATCAATCAACCAACCAACCAACAAACCAACCAACCAGTAAAGACAAAGACACCAGAGAATGCGAGTAACATGAATGTGACGCATTTTAGCAAACTAAAGTCAAACATAGTCAGCAAAAACTTCTTTATCTGTTTTAAGATTGGTCAGTCGATTGAATGATTGAGAAAATTGATTGGCCACTAATCTATCCCTTGCTAGCTCACCAATCAATCCACAATAAAACAATCAATCAATCAACTAATTGTCTAATCAATCAACCAACCAATCAGCTATCAATCAGCCAACCAGTAAATCAAAAAACCAACCAACCAGCCACCAACCAATTAATCAGCCAATCAATCAGCTGACCTGCTGTCCTTTGGTGAGCGGGATAGCATCCTTCATGACCATCTCCTTTGTGAAATCTTCAACGTCACCATCCACATTTTTGTATTCATCGAGATTTCTGTGGCTTCCTGATAGTTGTGATGGTGGCGTTCATTAATTTGACCAATCAACCAACCAAACATTTAACCCATCAGCCAAACAACCGACCAATAAATTGATAGTCAGACTAGCTGACCAATCAAAATACAACATTCAAAACCAATTAATGTAGCCCAGCCAATCATAGCAAAGTCAAACAACTTGAAATCAGTCAGTCAGCCATGGAAAGCAACGTAAAAATCAGTCAACCAATCAGAGGAAACAATTCAAAATCGGCCAACCAATCAGGAGAGCGTCCTTTCTTAGCATGGGGTTTTCCACGTCAGCCTGCCTCTCTTGATGACTCTTCAGACTGACTCGAGAATGATGCAACGACATTCTACTGCTTGTTATCTACATTTTTTTGTTTGCATATCTTTGGTTGTGTGTTTGTCTGCGTGTCTGGCTGGTTGTTTGTATGTTCGCATATTTTTGTTTGTCTGCGTGTCTGGTTGTTTGTATGTTCACATATTTTTGTGTTTGTCTGCGTGTATATTTGTGTTAGTCAGCTAATCATAGCAGTCAGTCAGCAGATGACAGCATGGAAACCACGAAAGACGACACCAATCACCATTCACTAATCATCACCCCAGTCGGCTCCTAAGCCACGAGGTTACCTTATTGGTAGAGCCAGTGTAAGTTTTAGCGGTGGGCGTGGTCGAAGTGAGATTGACAGCTGTCACGTTGTCCCCGGCTTCATTTAGGACCTCGTTCTCCACAGTTATGACAGCGCCGTCTGATGTCGACCGCTCTGAAATTGTTCTATCCCTTTTGCCTGTGCGTGTTATTTGTGTGTGCTGTTGTTTGTGTGTGTTTGTGTGTTACTGTTTGTATGTGTTTGCGTGTGTTGTTGTTTGTATGTTTGTCTGTGTGCGTGTGTGACGATGTTCGAGTTGATGTAACAGGTGCGTGATGCAGAAATGAGTCATATTATTATAATTATGTGATGTAATTGTTGGTGCGGTGATTAGTACGTGATGCTATATAGCTGATGTGATGAGTGCAATGTGATGACGACGACGATGATGATGATGACGCCATACAATCACCATGTTGTTATTTGATTATTATACACCATTACGTTTGTGGATGTTTTTGAATTGTTGTCATTTTGGTTATAAGCTACCTCCATCTAATATGCTGGAGTTTTTTATAAGTGGCTCTTTTTTAAAAATAAAAAAAAAATAATTACTTTGTGGCCTTTCAACGCAATATCTATCATAACCACTATCATTATCTACATCATCATCATCTTCATCATCGTCTAGATCATCATCATCTTCATCATCACCATCATCGTCTATGTCATCACCATCTTCTTCATCATGCCAAAAACAAACCCTTATAAATCTGAAGCCGATTGCTGACGTCACCAGTTTCGTACTTGACCCCCGACGGCGTGGCAGACCCGCTACGCACCCTCTCTTTCTTCCTCTTCTCACCAACCAGTGGTCTGTAGCAAGCGCCAAAGGCCACCCCATTCAAAATGACCGCCGACATGATGATGTTGCAGCCGCGCCAACCGTACGTCTCAACCAAGAACGACCCGATGGGGGCAAACAGGAATGTGCCGATTCCGGATCCGCAGACGGCGATCCCGGTCGCCAGGGCACGCTTCTTATCGAAATAGTACCCCACCATCACTATGGAGGGCAGATACATCAGGCCAAATCCCACGCCTAGTGTTTTTGGTCAGGAGTTGAGAAGATTTATTTTACTAACTTCATGCTTGTTACTAGTCCTAAGTATCATGTCCATTCTAAAAACCATCATCACCATCATTCTCGTAAACCATCGTAATTGAAGCTCACCTCCCATGATTCCATAGCAGACGAGCATCATGTAGATACTGGTGGAGAACGCACTGACAAAGAAGAATATGGATGCAATGAAGCTGCCTACGATGGCAACCAGTCTACAACCAAACTTTGTCATAAGGACGCTAACTATCGGTCCTGTGTGTTTGGGAAAAGGTCCGGGGGTCCAGGAGTTAATCAATAAATGAATTAACCAGAATATCACTCAATAAATAAGACTATAAACCAAACATTCCCTAAAACCGATCCTAAAACTAACCAACGATTAGATAGACTCCGGGAACGAGTGACCCAACGAGAGCGGTAATCGTTTCCCCAGCTTCAAAGGTTTCCATCAGGCCCATGAAGACAATACCAAAAGTATAGCAGACGCCGTCGACTATCATGTTGGTGAAAAATGAGGCAATCATAATAACCCAACCCCACCCACCGTCCGGGGGTAGAGGAACCTCGTAAATACTTTCCTCTTCATCTTCAAGGTCACAGAGGTCCTTAAAATCTCCAATTTTATCTTCTGGGAGAGGCTTAAGGGCAGATTGGGTTTTCTTTTGCGATGAGTGCGTTTGATGTTGTTGTGGTGGTGGTGGTTGTTTTTCCTCTGATGTCACTTGGTATTTTTGCTTTGACATGGTTGTTGTTATTGGTGTTGATGATGAAATTGATAACAATTCACTCTAAAGAGATCTTTGAAAGAAGTGCAAAAAATTTTAAAAATTAAAATATTCAAATGTCGGCAAAATGTCATACTTTCAATTTTTTTTTTACTGAATTGTGACTTGATAAAATATGCATAGGTACAAAACCAAAAGGGTGACCACATATTTTTGAATTTAAATAATTAGATTTTTAAAATAAATTTATTTTAAAAGTAAAACAAAATCAAATAAAAACGACATTGATAATTATTAATTAATTAAATAATAATAGCAGTAGAAGCACTTGAATAGCCTAATTAATCTAATGAATTAATGAGTCAATTAGTTATCCATCCATCCACTGATTCATTCATTCATTCATTCATTAAATCATCCATTCATTCATTCATCATTAAAGAGACAGCAACAATAATAATAACAATAATAAAAACAAAAATAATAATAACCATCATAGCCCATATGGAAAGGTCACCTTATTTAACTACTCAGATTTTTATTTATTTGTAAACAAATTTGTCTCCACCTTTGAATGTATGTATAGACACACACACACGCACACATACACGCACGTACACATACACGCACGCACACATACACGCACGCACACAAATGCATAAGTACAAACATTTTTTATTACTCTTTGAAAAACCAGAATCTGATAAGTGCCCAATCATTTATACACTTATCCCCCAATTTACACGGTAGGTAAATTCCTGAAAAAAACGTGTAAATCGAAAATTAAAAATTTTCAAGTCAAGACCGTGTATATCGAAAAGCTTGCAGAAAATGCATACTCTTTGAAAAACCAGAATCTGATAAGTGCCCAATCATTTATACTCTTATCCCCCAATTTACACGGTAGGTACATTCCTGAAAAAAACGTGTAAATCGAAAATTAAAAATTTTCAAGTCAAGACCGTGTATATCGAAAAGCTTGCAGAAAATGCATACTCTTTGAAAAACCAGAATCTGATAAGTGCCCAATCATTTATACACTTATCCCCCAATTTACACGGTAGGTACATTCCGGAAAAATACGAAAAATCGAAAATTAAAAATTTTCAAGCCAAGACCGTGTATATCGAAAAGCTTGCAGAAAATGCATAATTTTGCTATTTAACAGTTGTGATTTTTTTCAATATTTTTAGGTGTACACAGAAATAAAATGCATTGACAGGTTAAAATATGTAATATATTACGGAAACATTGTTTTTTATTTAATTACAATATATTAAACAGAAGAACAAAAATAAAACCAAAGGTGTTTTATTATCATTCCTCACTGTCAGAAATTAATCTCATTTTTTTTTCGAGATCAAAGATTTGAATTAACTTTTATCACTCGAATTTATCACATATCCTTCTCATTGATAAAGTTATAAAAATTATCAGACAAAAATGATTAAAGTGGCAATTTATACATATAAGTGGTATGATTAATGACTTTAATGAATAGACGTGTCACTTTTTTTTTACCTTTCGTTACCCTTGTTATTCGCCTGGTGCTTTTTCCCAGTAACCAGATTTAAATATAATAAAAAGATCCCTGCCTATCACATGCTTCTGCGCAGCATGCATCCATGTTGAATCCTCTGAACTTTGGAAGAGTGTAATTGACCTTTAACCTTTTTAACCTTTGATGAAGACGACACAATGATGATAATTAACGAAACCAAACAATATAACTAATTACATTACTGTGGATTGGTACAACAATTTATTTTTAATCTTCATCACATAAATCTTCAGCCTGTGAGTGAACGGATGTAACCCAACAAACAAATGAATGAACGAATAAATGAATGAACGAATAAATGAATGAATGTAACCCAGCGAATGAATGAATGAAAAATGTAACCAAATAATTGTTTATGGCAAATTTCACACTAGCAACAATTACAACAAAGATAACAAAGATAACAGAACACCTCATCACAGCATAGGTCAAATCATATGATTTATACATTTTTATAAATCTTTATTTAATGCATATAAATACACATTCATATATACATAATCCAGGTACACACAGATACACAGACACGTACATAAAAATAAACACACACACACATATACAAACATACACACAAATATATAATTATCAAGAATCAGCAATAGAAGTTTTGAATAAAAGTACAATCCCCATGAGAAAAGAATTTGCATTTTACAAACTTTTATTAACAGTGGATGGATAGATGGATGGATAGGATGGGCTTAATAAAAGGCTACAATATGAACATGTACAGTACACAGCCCCATCCCATTCAATGCAAGCATTCCAGATTAATTACTAAAAATAAACTTCACTAACAAATGAAACTAATAAAAATAACAGATAGATAACAATAGCAACAGCAATAATAACAAACTATAAAAAAATACTAATAAGATAATAATAGTGACACTTGCATTTAAAATAGAAAAAACAATAATCTAATTTTATTAGTTAATATTTCATTGTTTATGTATTAAATTATGAATATCAATAAAAAAAATAATATATAAAATAAATTTAAAAAAAAAACATTAATGCCGTCTACTGCCTATCATCCCATCCGACTAAAAAATACACTAATGGCCTAATCCGGCACACGTCGTCGTCGGTATGTACACTAATAAGGCTTTACCACGTGTACAAGGCAGATAACAAATACATTGGAAAACTTTAAAAAAAATCGGAAAGGAAAAACCTTTAAGCCTATTTAAAATGAAAGATGGATGGTTGAAAATGATTTTTAAATGATATTTTGAATTTAAAAATTAATATTTAAGCAACTATGAAGCGGAAAAATGGTAAACTCACAAACGCGAGACGAGACACAAATCAATAGTTTGACCAGATTAGCTTGGACGCTCTTTTCCGCTTCAAAAAAGAAAGAAATTTAATTTATGAAAAATCAATAGCATTTAATAACTAATTGAAGCCATCAAAACCATGAAAAACCTTGTCAAAACTTTAATTTACGCCAATTCTATAAATACATTTTTCTCCAATCTAACAACCATGGATATACGTATGTAGACTAAATATGTATATATATATTTTGTTTAATATAATTTTTATTTGTTTATATAATTGAAATTTTGTTTAAAAAGCTTCTGGCTGCAAAATTGAGTGTAATCTTTAACCGAACATGTTTATCTGAG
The DNA here is from genome assembly GCF_000326865.2 of Helobdella robusta. NCBI lineage: Eukaryota > Metazoa > Annelida > Clitellata > Rhynchobdellida > Glossiphoniidae > Helobdella > Helobdella robusta. The sequence continues at coordinate 424,505 of NW_008705420.1, read as the reverse complement.
AACCTCATACCAAATTATATATATATATATATATATATATATATATATATAAAATTATATATATCATCATACAACTTCTTACCTCTTATAACCTCCTCTACTCGCATCTCAACTTCTTCTTGCTCACTCATCGACAATATCTTTACTAACAATCTAACTCCTCACTTATCTGGAATAATTCTGTCTGACATATCTGACCATTTCCCTATATTCGCCATCGCTTCCAAATCAGAAATCTCAAACCATGCCCCTATTAAGCACTTCAGAAATCTAACTGAAGAATCTATAAACAACATCAACAATTTCTTATCGAACCACAACTGGAATTCTTTGACTTCTCTAAAAAATGTCAACGACTGCTGCTCTGTTTTGAATACTATCTTAACTCACTCTCTAGACACTTTTGCCCCCCTCCGTCCTGTCAAAAACAAAAAGAAAAAATGCTGGATCAATGACAACATTCTAAGTCTTGCAAAAAAGAAAAACAAACTATACATCATAAGCCTTAAATATCCAACCACCCGCAACATTGCCACCTACAAAAGCTTCAGAAACAAGTTCACATCTATTAAACGAAAAACTGAACAGACTACTTCTCTAACAAACTTGAAGACGCACATAATGTTGGACAAAAATGGAACACTATCAAAGAAATTCTAAACAAGCAACCTCCTAACTCATCAATCACCAAACTAACTATCAACAACCAAGCAATTGAAAATAAATAAGAAATATGTGACCTTCTCAACACCCACTTTGCAAACACCGCTAGTCAACTACTCTCAAACCAACCTCCCAGCTATGGTAGTCCTACAGATTTTATGAGCCCATCCACACCCCATTCCATTTGTCTATATCCTGTTACTGAACAAGAAATATTAACTACTGTTAATATCTTGAAAAACAAAAAGAGCTATGCAGACGATGGACTCAACATGTTCCTTATCAAAAGCATAATTTTCTCTATCATATCACCACTTAATCATATCTTCAACTTATCACTAAGCACTGGAATCTTTCCTGACTCATTTAAAATAGCCAAAATCATACCAGTATTCAAGAAAGGAAACAAAGATGACATTAACAACTACAGACCCATCTCCATTCTTTCCCCGCTGTCAAAAATTCTTGAAAAACTTTTCTTTAAAAGACTCTCTAATTTCTTCTGCTCCAACAATACTATCTGCAACAACCAATACGGATTCAGACCCAACCACTCAACTGAGCTTGCTATTCTTGACTTCACTCAGCATATACTAAATGAAATGAATAACAAAAATCTTTCTATTGGCATTTTCCTGGA
>NW_008705420.1:389831-423152 GCF_000326865.2 Helobdella robusta | reverse complement strand
CTTCTATTTTCTATCTACATAAATGACCTCTGCAATGTTTCGCCCTCAACCAAATGCGTACTGTTCGCAGACGACACCAACCTTCTTTTACTTCCAACAACCTACCAGATTGCTCTGAACATATCAATCTTGAACTCCAAAAATACTCTAACTGGTTATCCAATAACAAACTAATCATAAATTATTCGAAATGTGCATACATTATTTTTGGCCCAAAAATACTCACCAACCAAGCTCCTAACCTAAACCTATTAGTTAATGGTGTTCCTATAAGCCGCACCCTGTCTACCAAATTTCTTGGAATCACCATTACAGAAAATCTTTCATGGAATTCTCACCTACAAACTACCTCAGACAAAATCAACAAACTCACAGGCATCTTCTACAAAATCAAATATAAACTCTCTCTTTCTGCTCTTCGCACGCTTTATTACACATTCATCTACCCTTATCTAACCTACTGCATCACACTATGGGGAAATAGTCCAAAAAGCCACCTGAATAATCTAATACTTTCCCAAAAAAGATCAATACGTTTAATTTTTAACCTCAAACCCGATTCTCATACTAAACCCTTTTTCCTAGCAAAAAAAATTTTACCACTTAACTTCATCTGTCTTTACTACTCTGCTTTATTCGTTTTTAAATTTATCAACAATCTTCTCCCACCTCACTTTATCAACTTCTACACATTAAGTAACTCCGTTCAACCTACAACCACTAGACACACCCCTCTCTTCTATATCTACAAAACTCGCCTCAAATTAATCCAGACAAGCATAAAAATAACAGGTCCTAAAATTTGGACAGAACTTGTACCTCCCCATCTAAGAGCCATCATAAACCTACAACATTTCAAGTCAAAATTCCGTGCTTTTTTATTGACACTGGATCTTGACTCCACCACCTAATATTATATTAAGAATACGTTAGAACAAATGATGCGGATGAATAGTCTTTATGAATGGTTAAACATTTATTTTTTTATATATGTACTGAGCGAACATTTACATAGTTATATGTCTATATATGTATGACACGAACATTTACTTATTTATCTTCAATTATCTTTCTGCTTCAGTTATTTTCCTTATTTTATTCATTAACTATTCATGTATCTACCTGCGGTGGCCACCACAAGACAAACAGTCTTATTCAGTCTCCGCATATTCAACTTCATAACTTTTATTCACTTATTTGATATGTTGTTGATTATGAATAAAACTTTGAAAATGAAAATGAAATGAAAATGAAATATATATATATAGCTTGTGTATACATACTAATCGTATGTAAGAAGAAAATTGTGAAAAACATCATGATGACGACGAAGATGATAACAATGCTGATGTTGATGGTGGTGATGATGATGATGATGGTGATACATGAGTAAATGAAGCCAAAGGTTAAAACCTTTTCATTTCATTTTTACGAAAATTTTTGTCATTTCGTCATTCATTCATTCTTTATTGGCGTTTAATTTTTATCTAAGATTTATATCCTTATTTGTTTAATTTTGTATTATTCTTGTTTTCTAAAAATTAACAAAATTTTAAATACATATACACGTGTTCGTATGTGCGCGTGTGTTTGTGTGGTTTTTTGTAAGTTTTGTGAGTTCAAGAGAAAAGGGCCAGAAAAAGCAAATGCAGATTTAGCAAAAGAGTGTTTAAAAGAAGTGAGAACAAGAAGACGAGCCTAGACGTTCAGTTTCAATTAATATATCTGATAAGTATTTAGGAAATAATAAATTGAGACTTGGACATAAGCGTGCAAATTTTAAAAAATTTTAAATTTTACATATTCAAAATAAAAACGATTTTGGCTATCCATGGTTAAGATATCTTTGTTTACCTCGACTATACAATGCTAGCAAGCAGCGTATCCATCTGATGAAAGATTTCGTCATTGTCTGGTCGTGTGCGTGCGTGCGTTCGCGTGAGAATGAATGGATGGATGAATGAATGAATGGGTAAATGAATGAATAAAGGAATGGATGGATGAATGTACCGGTGATTAAACATGTTGAAAAATTAGGCGTTGGTGCATCTTAATGTAAATAATGGTAATAATAATAATAATAATAAAGATAATAATAATAATAATATCATTAGTAATAATAATAATGGAGATAATAAAATAATAAACGGCGATGATGACGATGCAAACGTAAATTTTATTATTTCTGTTACGTCTGTTATTGATGTTATTATTATTAGTATTGTTATTATTATTATTATTATTATTGTTATTATTATTCATTCATTATTTATTTAACCATCTGCCAAATATCAAATTTAAGTTTGTGTGTGCGTGTGTAGTATAAATAGTAGTGGCATAATATAGATCAAGTTGTAGTGTGTAGAAGTAGGACTAGCTAGCAGATGCAGTAACAGTAGTTGCAACAACAACGCCCCAGTAGTAGCAGCAGCAACATTAGCAGCAGCAGCAGCGGTTGTAGTAGCAGTAGTAGTAGCAGTAGTAGTAGCAGCAGAATTTTTTTCAATGTTACATCCAGAAAAGAAATATAAACATGGCTCTTCTTGTTTTTTCGTTGCTACAAGTTTATTCAATTTTTTCTAATTTAATTTCAAAGGGACAAATATTTTTATAAATATTTTTATAAATACATTTACGAATGAATGAATGAACCAATGAATGAACGAATGAATGAATGAATGATTGAAAGAATGAACAAGCATTAATTAATTAAATAGCAGGAATAGAACTCACCATCTAAATCATCAGTGACAAAATCATATGTAGGTTTCCAATGACACTATTATTATTCACATAAGTTGTAGTAATAAAACAATAAAATAATAATAAAATAATGATAATAATATTATTATTATTAATAATATTAATAATAATAATAATATTATTATTAATATTAATAATATTATTATTATTGAACACGATCGGAAGTGCCTAAAATATTTACCCATCTACCTATCAACTTTTCGTAAATAATAAAATTATTACTAATTATCATTACAACTATAATAATAATTTGTTATAATTATGATATTTTATTCCTCCACTTATGGCCTATTTCTCCTTCTCTCTTGCATGACCTGGTTCCTCACCTTGTCTATGTAGTCTTCGACATTTGGTAGGCCCTTCACGACGCATGCACTTAGGGCCGACCGATATAAGTTCATGTCAGTGCAGTCGTACCTAAGGTCAAGTTCACGGGTACTTGTATCAATTAATTAATTAATTAATTAATCAATTAATTAATTAATTAATTGGTTTCAGTCATTATTATTCGACTAAATAAGTGGAAGAGTACCTACTTAGTAGTGAAACTAATTGTCATTAAAGAGATATTTGAATTTATTTAATGTCGGTGTGGTTGTATGATACATAGCAGTATGGTACATTAGATGAAGTTTCATCTCGAAATGGGACTCATTACAGTTGTATTTAAATTTTGACCAAGTTTGGTTTGTTGTTTTTTTTTTGTAAAATTTTGAAAAGCGCCACTGAACAAATCGTAAGAACGATCGAATGAATGAATGACATATGAAAGAATTAAAGAACGAATAAAAGAATGAACATATAGACGAACAAATGAATGAATGACATGAATTAATAAAAAGATTGATTGATGAACGAACGAATTACTGGAAAAATGAATGAATGAATGAAAGATTGATTGATCGACAAAATCTCCTCTCAACCATTCATCAGTGGTTGGTTCGTAGCACTCCACTTGGAATATCGTAGTGACGCCATTGAAACCGCCGATAGCATACACCATATCGTCCATCACCTTCAATTGTATAATTATTTCCTTCATTTATTTATTCTTTCTATCCTCCATTCATTCACTCGTTTGTTCATTCGTTCGTTCGTTTTTGGGCACTTGTTCGTTCTTTGGTTCATTTATTCGTTTCTTAGTTTTTCATTCATTCGTTTGTCTAATTAGTTAGTTTTTCTCATTCATTCATTCATTCATTCATTCATTCATTCATTCATTCATTCATTCATTCATTCATTCATTCATTCATTCATTCATTCATTCATTCATTCATTCATTCATTCATTCATTCATTCATTCATTTATATATTAATTAATTAATTCATTCATTCATTCATTCATTTATATATTCATTCATTCATTCATTTATATATTCATTCATTTATTCATTCATTCATATATTTATTCATTCATTCATTCTTCCAATCATGAAGAAAACTATGGAACCAACCGAAAGATCCCAATCGCGGACAAACCTCAATTCCAAAATTGCTTCTGGGGCTGTACATCTCTGTGATATTGGTCCAGGTGTTGGCTGTGGGGTTGTACCTCTCCCCGCTGTTCATCCTGGTGATGCCGTTGAAGCCCCCTATGGCGTAGACCAGCCCGTCCAGGGCAATCACCCCGATTCCTGATCTGCGGTTCCTCATGGGAGCTATCATCGTCCACTGCCTAGTCGCCGGATCGAAGGATTCCGCCGTGTTCAGACATTCCTGGCCGTTGAATCCGCCAGCTATGTAGACCTTTCCTGAAGTGGAGTGTGGGTTTTGTTGTTGTTTGGGAGTGATAGTGGTGATGTTGTTGTTGACGTTGTTGTTGTTGCTGTTTTGGAATGATGATGATGTCTGTGTTGTTGTTGTTTTGGAATGATATTGATGATGATGGTGGTGTCTGTTGTTGTTGTTTTGGAATGATGATTATGATGTCTGTTGTTGTTGTTGTTGAGTCTTTAGTCTTTTTGTGAAAAGCCCCAACCAGAAACATTGCTTCAAATCAAGAGACAACAAACACCAACAATTCACACAGCTATAATTATTAAAAATAAATTAATAATAATAAATTAATAACGATAAATTAATAACAATAGATCAATAATAATTAATTATTAATAAAATAATATTAAAATTAAAACCGCCAGTTGTAGTGGCAGATGCATCGCTTCGTTGGTGGTTCATGGGAGTGATCATACTCCATTGGTTTGACTCGGGTGTGTACTTCTCTGCGGTATTTTGTCGCACGTGCCCGTCAAAGCCACCCATTGCGTATATGCAATTGTCCAATACGGCTACACTTACGTAGCATCTGTGTTTGTGTGTGTGTGTGTTTGTTTGTGTGTGTGTGTGTGTGTGTGTGTGTGCGTTTGTTTGTGTGTGTTGTGTGTATGAAATGTGATGGTTATGAATGATTACGAATACAGGGCTGCTTTGATGACGACGAGATGACGTTGTTTAAGAGTTGATTGAATGATTGCGGCGACAATGGCGACGTGTATAAACCGGAAACAGTTGTAGTAATTACGTCACAAACTGCGACCACCTTTTACTGTTCATAGGAGCTGCCTCGCTCCATTCCTTTGTGACGGGGTTGAAGCAACGAACACTGTTGAAGTAATCCATCCCGTCAAACCCTCCCATCAAGTATATGCAGCCATTCACCGTGGCACACCCGTGGTAGGCTCTGGGCCCTTGATAATTCATAGGGATGTGCCATTTTAATTGTGAAGCGCTGTTAGAGATGTGCGACTTTGAATTGGGTGATTTTATTGGCGTTACAGTGACGGAGTTCGAACGCAAGAAGAGACCATTCTATAAATTGCCTTCTTCAAACGTAGACTGGGAGAGTGAGTTTGTGGGGAATAAATTGAATTTATAGAAAGCCAACAACATCAACAACAACAACATCAACAACAAAATTATCAACAACTACAGCAACCCCTGTCTTGATGGTCAACGGTGATCCATCTATCCGCTTTAGTATCATAGGCCTCGATAACATTAGTGGGACTGCCACCGCTCCACCCCCCTACGGCAAACATGACCTCGTGGGGTATCCTGGGGCGTGCCATGGGGTTGTTGAAGTCAATTTCTTGCCCCACAATGTCAAGGTCGTAGAGGAACTTGAGGGCCTCGATTACTATTGGCTTGCACTGCTCGTTGTCTTGGACGAGGCGGTGTTTCTGAGTTAGTTTCAATAATAATAATGTTGTTGTAGTTAATATTATCATTATTAATTATTATTATTATTAATCATATTATTATTTATATTATTATTATTTTTTTTATTGATGTTATTAATACCGACTTTGACCGTTTCGATAAAGTACGTCGTACTCAAGAGGCCCAACCTACAAAGGTTAAATAAACAAAGAATAATAATAATAATAATAATAATTATTATTATTATTATTATATATTATAATTATTATTGTTATTATTATTAACATCATCATCAGCATAACCACCTTATGCATTTGAGTAACTTGGCGATGTATTGTTTACGATTTTTAACATCATGCTGTATCCATCTGGGTGAGTGAATGAGTGAGTGAGTGAGTTAATGAATGAGTGAGTGAATGAGTGAACGTTTGAATGAATGAGCGAACAATCGAACGAACGAATAAATGAATGAGGAGTTAAACGAGAAGGTAAAAGAAGAAATTAATTACAACTATCCTTATCAATCATCCATTCATCCATTTATCCATCCATCCATCCATTAATTCATCCATCTATAATACATTCATTCAATCATTCACCTGACTATGCATTCGAATACGACCTCCTCACTCTTCACATTTAGGTGATCTGAGGACAGCAGCTCCTCTAGCTCAACGTCCGTCAGCTTCAAAATTTCGTTACCTTTTTTCGCTACCTCTTTGAATCTAACGAATGAATGGATGATTGAATGAATGAATGGATGGATGGATGGATGGATTGGATGGATAAATGAATGGATGAATGAATGAACGAACGAACGAACGAACGGACGGACAGATGAATGAATGAATGAATAAATGAATGAATGAATGAATGAATGAAGGAAGGAATGAATGAAGGAAGGAATGAATGAATACAGACCTTTCCAATATAAATCTGTTGGCTGTAGATTCCAGAGCGGTACAGTTGTACGTATGGGCGAAATTTCTTATTCCTAAATTGGAAAATGTTGTAAAGAACGAACGAACGAATGAATGAATGAATGAATGAATGAACGAATGAATAAATAAATGAATTATTGAACAAATGAATGATTAAATAAATGAATGAACAAAAGAAGAAACAACAAACACAAAACCAACCAATACAATTATCCCATTCCAAATTTTTCTCTAAATAATCACAACATTGTTTAACAAGACCCAACACGTGGAACTGATCAGCTGTTGGCAGAAGACGCTCTACATTCAAGGGCGTGATCTGATTGGTCGGTTGATTGATGAACGTGATCGGATTGGCTGGTGGTTGATTGCTGTGATTTGATTGGCTAGTGGATTGATAAATATGATCTGATTGGTCGGTGATTGATTGTTGTGAGTTAATCAGTCAACTAATGTGTTTTGTCGAATTGACTGGCTGATTGATGGATGTAATTTGATTGGATGGACGAAAAGATAACTCGATATTCATTCATGCTATGAATGAATGAATAAATGAATGAATGAATGATTGAATGAATGAATGAATAAATGAATGAATGAATGATTGAATGAATGAACGAATGAATGAATGGAATGAAAAATGCACTTAACCTGCCCACCTTAACATCTCTGGTGTAGGCGTAGTCGATTATGTATCGAAGCATTTCCGCTTTTACATCCGGAATAAATATCTCCTTCCGGTTTGTTTCTTGCATGCCGTTTGTAAAAAGAGCTCTGGTTGTTTGGTCGTTATTAATTTATGTTAATTTATGTAAAATTATTCTAATTTATGCGAGTATTACTTTAATTATTTAGATAACATTTATGTATTTATTTGAATTTATACGATTAATTTGACCTGTGCGATAATTTTAAGTTTAATTTTTCAAACATGTTAAAGACATTTGTTAGTCAAACAGCCTGTCAGCAACACAACGAACGAATGAACGAATGAACGAACGAACGAATGAACAAACAAACGAACGAACATTCAACTAACCGGAAGTATGGACTACAGGATGACATGATTGCCCTATGGACAGGAAAACTCCCATCGGCCACAACTAAAAGAACATCGCAGAGTAATCCATTTTTCCTCAAATCATTCAGAACGTTGCAGGACTGCAGACTGTTCTTCCGGTTTATGGGATCAATGATGGCTACGGATGTTCCAGAAGCAGACGTCTGTCTAGACGGTGTCTGGCTGTCTGGATTAGTTTGGTATGTGGTGGTTAGGAATAAGTCCGTGTTGCTGTTATCAGCTAGTTGTTGTTGTTGCTGCTGCTGCTGTTGGGCTGTGTCATTTGTTGTCGTCGTTGTCGTTGCTGCAACAGCTGCTGCTGTTGTTGTTGCGTCTGTGGCGGTTTGTTGTTGCTGCTGCTGTTGTGGTGGCGGCGAGGAGTTTATTAACTGTATCGGCCTGCGTGTGGTTAAAATATCATCAGCGTCACCACAACCAGCGTCATCGTCGTCGTCGCCATCATCCTCATAATAATAATAATAATAATAATAATTATTATTATTATTATTATTGTTGTTGTTGTTGTTGTTGTTATAACACAACATGTGACCTGATCAACGGATGTTGTATTGGATGCTGCTGCTGCTGCTGGCGATTTTCATTATCATCACGATCATTGATGACGTCATAATTTCCGATGCTCTGACTTCCGGTTGCTAAGTTACGGTTCTGATCACTGCTTGGGGAAGTCTGTCTTAATGACGCCATGGGAAAATAGGGATGGGCGAAATGTAAGGCAAATAGATACAGGGGTATACCAGTTCGGAGAATCGGCCAATTGAACGATTAGTCGATTGGTTGATCGATTGGTTGGTTGATTGGTTGGTTGATTGGTTGGTTGATTGGTTGGTTGATATGTTGGTTGATTGGTTGGTTGATTGGTTGGTTGGTTCGTTAGTTGATTGATTGGTTGATAAGTTGGTTAGGTTTTTTGATTGATTAAAATCTATTGAATGTATCTTAAGTAATTTTATTACTTATTAGTAAACTTTATTTACTTATTTCCTAAACATCATTATTAAATTTTTATTTTTTTTTATTTTAAATGTATTTATGTTGATAAATTTTGTCGCGAAAAAGTAAATATAATTGTAAATAAACAAATATGACGAATAAAAACACACGATGACGTAGCAACTATAGCGCTTAATTTTTTTCTTTATTGAAAAAGCTATCAAGAAAAAAATATAGTTTTTTGTTTATATATTTCATTCATCCTTATCTATATTTTATATTATCATCTAAAAGTTAAATAATACAAATATAATATATAATATAACAATTATATATCTTTGTATATGGCGTAACGGTTAGAGGTGTCTGGTTCTTCTGTTGCACTGACTGGGTTCGATTGCACAGACTTCCCCCACCCCACATACAATAATACGTGTGCGCTCATATGCAATGTGTGTGTGTTGTGTGTTTGTTTGCCTGCGTTTGTGTGTATGTTTTTTTGTGTTTGTGCGTGCGTGTGTGTGTGTGTGTATATATATATGTGAAGCAAGCACAGAAGAAAGATTGACCTTTAACCTTTTCTATATTAACATACATATATTTGGTTTATGTATATAATAATGTATATGTATAATAAATAATAATAATAATGTTTATATATATATATAAATATAAATTTAATATAAATTATATATATATATATATATATATACACACACACATATATATACATATATATTAATTTTAAGTTTCTTTTATTTTTATGTTGACGAAGACAAAAGATAAAACACCAGCAATAACAATAATAACAACAACAACAATAATAACAACAATAATAACAACAACAATTACTAAATAAAAATTACTATACTCAAGTTACTGACTAACTGCTGATTTATACTGGACCATGGCCAATGACCATCAGTATTGCTACTCAAATGTAACTTGAACAAAATTGAATAATTAATTGGTTAATTAATTAATTAGGTTAGTATCAGCAGACATAAAATTTAATAATAGGCGCTTGGGTTTTAGAAGAAAAGTTATTGAAGAGAGAAAGAGAGAGAGAGAGAGAGAGAGAGAGAGAGAGTGTGTATGTGTGTGTTACAATCCAAACTTTTAAAGCCTTACTACCAAAATCCCTCCCTTTAAACTTCTATCTCCAATACCAGCAATACCAACAACCTCGCAAAATTACTAACGAAATGGAGAAACAGAGCTCGAAATCCTCTACCATCACCATCCCAGTCGGCAAGTCTACGAAGTCCAAACCGGCCAAAGTTTACACCGGCGAGAAATTAGTTGTCCGTCAATCGGGCTTGAGTCTTTCTACTGAAGATGAAGAGTTGAACAGAAATGGAAAGGATGATGGCGATGAGGACGACGAAGATGAAACTCTAAAATTGGAAAAGTTTGATCTAGAAGATGATGTTCGCAGCTTTGATATCGGTCCGGAAGAATGTAATGTGATGGTGAAACAGTGGAAGAAAGATTTTGGAAAAATGGAAGGGCGCCACGTTCAAACAGACGCCGAAAAATGTTCACCGAATGTTGCCAAACCGCCAAAAAACCAAGAGTTGCACGTTCAAACGGTTGCACACGGTCGCAATCTACGGAAGCAACAGTTTCGGCAACAGTCGCAGCAGCAAATGTATCAATTCTGCGAGGTGAAATGCGTGAAGAGTCATTCTGTTGTCGGGTTAGTTTGTGGAGGGAATAATTTCACGAAAAATTTTAGTCATTTTCGAAAGCGAAGTATCGTACGTAATTTTGTGCCATACAAAAAATGTTTCGGTGATGACTTCATCATCTTACCTCAGAAGCAGAAGACACAAACTCTTCAAAAAAATCGCAACCAACCGAAATCGCTGCAGACAGTACGCCAACGACTTCAAGAGAGAGCAAGTGGGTGGAGTAGCGAAAATATTTCAGAAAAATTGCGAAAACAACAAAAAGTCGAACAGCCAGAACGTGTTAAACCATCGCCGACTGACATTTTAAAGATGAAGCAGCACATTGAAAAGAAGTTAATGATGCAGGAGAAGATTCAGGAGAGTTTACAGGAACGAATGGAGCAACAACTTCACGAACAGAAACAACAACAGATGAAATTGCAAAAGGAATTGAACGCCCTCGTCAGCAGAGCATTGTACGTCGGATACCTGAAACATCACGACCAACATGAACAACAACCACAACAACAACAACAGCAACATCAATTGCAAAAGCAACTGCATCAATTGCAACTGCAACTACAACAACAACAAAATACTGATTTTGAAAACAGCAACGACCACCAGTTGAAACAAACAAGACAAGGCAAAATTTATTCTCCTATAGCCAAGCAAGAAGAGAAAGCGATGAACAATACAAATTTATCCCGACAAGAAATCAAAACTGAAAGTGATTTGTACCAAAGCAGTTGTCAGCTATCAACCAAACATGCCAAGCAACAGCAACAACAGCAGCAGCAGGCAGATAAACAAGCTGGGAAAACGTTAAACTTGTCGCAAAATCAACAATTCAACAACCACCACAAAAAAAATAAAATGTCGTCCCCGCGTAACGAGCGAGTAAAAAATGAAGAGCTAGAGCTAGACACGGCAAGAAGCTGGCAAAACATTTCACAAAAACAACACCATCACAACTACCCAAACACTGATTTGGAATCTCGAGAAATATTAATCCCATCTGAAGAAACGTCAAGTTTAAAAATTTCTCAGCAACAATCGTCGGAAAGAAATCCCGTTCGATCGCAACAGCAGCTGGAAAACCATTTACACCACCAGCAGGATCAGCAGCAGTTGCAGCAACAACTGCAACCACAAAATTCATCGCAGACAACTGTATCGCAACAAACACAAAATAACGTTTCTTCATATTCATTAGTTTCTCAGTCCGCCGTGAGATCGCCCCAATTAGCTTCGCAACTCTCAATATCGAACTCCAACAGCCATACGTCTAGTTTAAACAAAGGTAAGTCTATACCAAAAGTTTTTTTACCAACGAAATCATCACATAACTCCAGATCCTCACCTTCGATGTCCAGTCGTTCTGTCAGCAAACATCATCCGCAATCTTCAAAAAAACTGGAAATCTCACCAACGAAATCGCAAAATTATTCGCTGAAACCACAAAACTCAACAAAATCTTCGCAGCAGCAGCAAGAAGCACCGAAACGACAATCAAAATTGCGGTCACTGTTTTCATTTAAAAGTTCAAAAAGCAAGCAACAACCAGACGCTAATTGCCTTCAACTTCCAGATCAACAACATCAACGTCAGCAATCGCAACAGAGATCTCATCGGCATCAACAAGACCAATATATATCTTCACAACAACAGCAACACTCAAAGCAAAGAAAACAAGGACAACGTGTTGAAACATCGACAAAAGTTTTTCAAAATGTTGTCGAATATTCTCCTTCGTCGACCAGTCATGAAAACAAACTCAAATCAGATTTTGACAGCTGTCGGATGAACGCTCCTCGCAAAGAACACCACCAGCATCACCATCACCACATCCATCATCATCGCAGACGGCAGAACAGGCGACAACAACTTCAAGCAGAACATGAGTTTGAAGAACCGTCGTGTGATCGGGACGTGGCAGAACCTCTGGCTGATTACGTGGACTCAATGGAGTGCCCTGAGGCCGCTACATACGACGAGCCCGACTCGCAACCGTACGAAGCTGCCAACACCATCACACCAACACTCTCCGTTTCAAACTTCAACAACGAGAAGGAACCGCCCCTTTGCCATCCCAACATCGAAGATGTGACGGTTGAGAAATTTTTAAATATCTACAAAGATTTTTTGAGCAAACAGTTGGAACTGAATCAAAAAAATTTAGCAAATAAGGATAAATCAAACAATGAATGCAAGAATATCGACTTTTTGCGCAGCCTCTACGGTGCTTTGAAGATTGTTAAAAGTGAGAAGGACATATCAGAACTGGAATGTTTGATGCGTAAGTTAACTTTTTGTTGTCCGTCGCCATTCAAATGTTCTAAAGGAGAGTACATGGCTGCCGGGCACATCTTCGATGACATCTGTAGGCCAAATCGTGACGATGGGCCCGTTTTTTGTGGCTACGTAGCCAGACCTTGTGGTCGCTTCAGAATGCTGGATGGGTCGAACTGCAAAGCGAGGCTTTCAAAATCAGTCAATCTCAATTTTCCTGTTATTAATAAAAGGGAAAAGTTCAACGCATCGTCTCCACGTCTAACGAAAAACAGAAAAAACGCTCAAGTTAAGCCGTGCAATTCCGAATATTCGAGTGTGGCTCGTACAAAAAATATTTCGAAGCATCAGAACATCAGAGATCGCAACTGCGCCACAGATGAATGGGCTACGCACAAAAGTTTTTTAAATTATTATTTGAACCGTAAGAAATGTTGGAATGTAAGTCGACACAAAAACACCATCAGCAAAATCGTAAACAAGTCTAATTATTTTAAGATACCGAAGCCAGGGTCGCCGCGGCAGATCTTAAAATGTAACGCATCAACGAAGATCTTCAGTGATTCAAGTAGGATGGCAAATGAAGAAAGTAGCAGCAGATGCTACAACCCGATTGTCAACAGTACCGCGTCTGCTTTGAATGCTGCTGAAATGATGGCACGATGTAACTACCAAGTCAACGAACTCCTACCGAACTACGACTACATTGACGTCTCAAAAATTCCCGTTTCCAACGAAATCAAACCAGCTACTCCAAAGAGCGATCACAGTCTGAAATATAGCTTCCATAAATATACTAAAAACTTTGAAAGGAACGATGTCGATTTGAAAAAATGCTCCTCGGTCATTATAGAATTGACGCCTAAAAAAGAGATTTATTCTAGAGAAAAAAATTGCTTAGATAGAAACATTCCACTACTTGATTACGTACCAAAAGAGCCACAAATTTTCAACCAGTATCCATTTTTTAACGACATTGGAAACGGCGAAAAGACTCGGACGGTTACCAATTTTTACGATTGCCAGCAAGCACACAACTACTGCCCATCTTACTACGAACTGAGCAATGAGGCCAGCAACTGCGGTACATTGGTGCCTTGCGGAACTCGCAGTTCCAAAATGAATTGTCAAAGTAATAACCAGAGATTTAGTCCGCAGAACTGTGCAGCTCAACAAATGAATTCCTACGATGTTGTTTACCGGCCAAATACGAGATGCAAAAATTTAACATTTTCAGAGCTTCAAGATAGAACAAAGTTGGAAAATGAAAGGCAGCAGCATTTATATCAGCAAGATTTGTTGCTGAAACAGCAACACGAATTAACCTTACTGCAACTTGCCATTCAGGAACATCTAAAAGAGGACTACCGGCAAATTCAAGAGCAAACCGTGTGCAATCCTCCTTCCTTAGTTAACAATTTATCGAGAGAATGTCAATCAGGGAACATGTTTCAGAACGAAAGAGTCATCAAATCAAACAGCCCTCTACAACAACTTCAACAACCACAACATTGCCAAAACAGTATGAATGCTTACTCTTGCAGTCCTCGCCAGCATTTTTGTCCAGTGCAATCTCCTATACGTCCACAGGCATGTCATCAGTACGCATCACCGGCTTTTTCGCAATTTAATTCACAGCAAAATCTCCAAATATCTGATATGGCTGGTAGAAATAGTCCTTTCAAACGTAGAAAAACCCCAATGACGTGCGATCAGGTTGTAGGAGGCGATAATTGTCAATCGAAACCTCCTTCACCACCCAGCAACCCACCCGACTGTCTTTCCCAAAATCCAAAAAACTTCAACTGCAAATTAACGCCAACGGTATACAGCCTACCTCTGAAACCGGCCCTAAATCCGGACGACGAAAATGGTGGAAGTATGAGCTCCAAAAAATATTCCTACGAAGGTGATTCGAGAAGTGTTTTAGGATTTCCCAGAAACAATAAGAAAGGATCTGAAAATGATGATGGAAATAATTCTTCTTGCGACGCTGAATATAGCCATCAAAAATTGAAAAAACAGGTTGAAAAAACAACGATGCAATTTTTACGAGACTTGGGAAAACTTCCGAAATTTCCTAACTGCGTTTCTCCGAGGTGCGAATTTGCACCAGTGGGCGATCGCAGTTGTCGCTCCACGAAACCTGGAATCCCCTGCCTAACGGGTCTACTTGAGGAACGCTCAAGTTGCGAGAAAAAACTAAAAATTCCCAAACTGAAACAAAGGTTTCCACAACATGTAATTGCTCCCAAACAAAGTAAATGCACGTGCCTACAAAGTGTCAAAAGAAGACCCTACAACTACCCATTTTACAAGCAAATAAATCCCAGAACAGTTTTTTTGGAACCTCTATCGGTAAGCGAAGACCCGTACGTTCAGCAGTTAGAAAAAGTGATAGCCTGTGATAATGAGATGCACCCGGCAGAGAAAGATTACTGCATCCGGCAAAAGGATGCTCGTATTAAAAAGTTGCAGGGTAACATGAAGAACGAACGTTTGATTGAACAGCTGAGAGCCAATGTGAAAAGCAGATCTCAGTGGCGTCAAGAGTCTGCTAATGTGACTGGCTGTAATAATAATTCCGTTAGTCCATTTCTGTTTGCTTCAAAATGTAATAAAATAAAATTGCAATGTAATGAACACTATTAAATTGTTTATATATTTTTTTAAATTATTTATCATTTTACATCGGATTTACCAGAAAATTGTGCGAAATAACATATTAATACTTGCAGGACAGCCTGAAGAACCTGTGTGGACAACTGCAAAGCGACAACATTGATCCAAGCGAACTGCAAATATTCAAAAATAATAATGTGAAGGGCATCCAAGAAGAGAGGATACAGAGGCTTATATCCGGCACTTCCTCCGCTAAAAGAAGTCCAAAACACAAAAGCAACAAAAGCCCAAATAAAGAATGGCACAACAAATTAAATTCCCCGAGCCCTACCAACAGCAGAAACGAAATTCTAACACCCGAAACCCACCTAGGAAATTTTGTTTCTCAGACAAACGCCAAGTACAGCAAGCAGTTGAAAATGCATACGATAATCAATCAACACTCAGAAAAGCAGCACTCTAATGACAAATCTTTAACTGCACACGATTCGACGAATGATGAAATGTTTGGGTTTGTATTAATGATAAAATTATATAATATCTAATAACAATTTTTGAGAATAAATGATTCCTTTAATAGCAATGATAATCGCAAATAATAAAGTTTTAAAAAGAAGAAACACACAGAACCTACAATAACATTTCTCACATATTTTAACGAACCTATCACCAGATCGTCAGTTTCAATGCGTCTGAAGAGGAACCAACTATTCACATCCTGCAAGTACACACCCAAACACGCCATCAACATTAAATCCGCCATGAGACTCAACAGACAGATGAAAAAACTGGATAGTTACGACAGGAGCGCATGTGCCACCTACCAACCACATGCCAACGAATCTCGCCCACAGCAGTACGTATAAGCCCGAAATCCCACCGTAAAGAACAGTGCTCCTGGTGGACGAACCACGGATTAAGCGACGGCATCTATGACATAGTTTACAGCAATATTGGCGGTAACGGAGACTCGCAAAATCCGGATTTTGTAAGGCGGAGTGCCGACGAAATGAGTGGGACGCACTAAATAGTGGGAATTAAGTAGGATACTCTGACTGGGAATTAAATGAGATTCTTTAAAGGGATGAACAAAACGGGATTTAGAGTAAAAAAAAAAACAACCAATAAAAATTTTAATTCTGAGCAATCACCAATCATTAACCATTTATATTAAGTGTAATATATTTCTAATTATATTTCATAATATTAACACAATTTCTATTTAATTATATTCAATTTAAAATAGTTTAACACAGGGGAGGGCTACCAATTCTCCCACTTTTACATATCACCATTATTGAAATTTTATAACTAATTCGAGCAAGAATAATAATAATAATAATAATAGCAATAATAATAATAAAAATAACAAAAAATAATAATCTCAATACCATGGGCATTTAAATTTAACTTTTTCCATATTCAAACTTATTCCAAGAAAAAAAATCGATTTTTGGCAAATGCACTTAAAAACATAATTATTATTACTACTATCATCATCACCATCTTTGTCATCATCATCATCTTTGTCATCATCATCATCTTTGTCATCATCATCATCTTTGTCATCATCACCAATGTCGACAAAATATTATCTATAATTACAATTATTATCATATTATTATCATTCAATTCCTAATACCTGCTATTCCAACAGACCCGTAACATTATGATACATATATTATTAACCACATAACATATATAATATATATACAAACATACACACACATATATACATACAAACATACAAAAAGTTATAAATGTATGTATGTATGTAAAAAGAGAAGCTGGAAAAATGAAATCGGATTTTGTATACCTATCAACCAATCAACTGCACGCATTTTGTGTGTGTGTGTTTGTGTGTGTTTGTTTGTATATACGTACTACGTGTATGTATGCGTGTGAAACTTTAGGCAAACAAACATCTATCCGTTTGTGTATCATGTGGTCGGTTCTGTAGGTTTAAGATGAATTCAAACTCAAAATAGTAGCAATAATAATAATGATAATATTAACTATAACAACCATACTAATAATAATTAGGTTTAAAATTGTCAATTAATTCATCAAACAGCGTATAAAAGGCTTTGGGTTATATACATGTATATATATATATACATATATATATATATGTTCACTCTGATATCATATAAACTGATATTATTACATAGCGATTCATATAAGAATTATATACATATATATGTGTATGTTGATACATGTATGTATATATATATATATATAGATTTTTTTTTACAATATTCTATAAATTCTACCGAATGTTTGGCGTTAATATATTTGTAGTTCGTTTTTTCGGTTAGTGAGAAAAAACGAACTACAAACATATTAACGCCAAACATTCGGTAGAATTTTTAGAATAATGTAAAAAAATATTATGGTCTATTACCAACATATATATATATATATATATATATATATATATATATATATATATATGTATATATATGTTTAAATGTCCTATTAAATTATACATATATATTATATATACAGTATTGTATGAATTCGTACAATACTGTTTAAATTATGAGTATATATGTGTGTAAGTTTAATATGGCTGTGTTTATTATACCCATCTAAAAGCCTAGAAAAAGTTAAGTGAAGGTAAATGATTGATTGATTGATCGATCGAATGATTGTCTTATTGACTGATGACGTCATCGCCATCATCGTCGTCGTCATCATCGTACTTAATACTACTATTACTCTATCACTTTTACCGTTTAAGTCAACAAATTAGTATTTTAGTGGATTGATTGAATGGAGATACAGAAATCAAACAAACGAACGGATGAACAAGTGGATGATTGAATGAATGAAGAGATGAATTAATTAATAAAGAGAACGAACAAATGAACGAGTTCATTTTGATCAAATCAAATTTGAGAACAAATTAAATAATTTTCTCTATTAAAGCTTAATCAACATAAAATCAAAAGCATTCCATTTCTATTTTAAAAAACATAATTTATCAATCTAGTATATCAATCTTTTCTTTCATTCTCTCTCTCTCTCTCCTATTTTCTATGTATCTATCTATGTATGTATCTATCTATGTATGTATCTATGTATGTATGTATCTATGTATGTATGTATGTATGTATCTATGTATGTATCTATGTATGTATGTATGTATGTATGTATGTATGTATGTATGTATCTATGTATGTATCTATGTATGTATCTATGTATGTATCTATGTATGTATCTATGTATGTATCTATGTATGTATCTATGTATCTATCTACCTATCTATCTATCTATCTATCTATCTATCTATCTATCTATCTATCTATCTATCTATCTATCTATCTATCTATCTATCTATCTATCTATCTATCTATCTATCTATCTATCCTATCTAAACTATCTAAACTATCTGACTATCCAACTTACCTATCTATTTTACGCCTTTTACTCCACTAGATTATTAATACAACAGAAAAATAAATCAAAAATCAAGGGTCAAATCAAACGAACGAACGAACGAAGAAAATTAGTAAATGAATAAATTAATAATGATGATCTTTGCAGAATAATAGTCAAATGTGATAATAATAATAATAATAATTATTATTATTATTATTATTGTTATTATTTTTTTACCTCTCATTTAATTTCGTTCCCAATCACAATACAAATAATGAAAGAAAAAGGTACGAAAGAAATTTTAAAAAATAATAACAATAAAAATAACAACAACAATAATAATAATAACAGCAACAATTATTATTATTATTATTGTCATAATTATTACCATAATTATTATTTTTTTTGGTATATAATAAATAAAATTATATTATGACGATTTCGACGAAGGAGGCAGTCCCTCTTGGGGTGGGAGTTGCGATTTCATTTCGTCAGAACTTTTCAGATGTTGTAGTTGTTGTTGAGGTTGTAGTTGCTGTTGCAGATTGAGTTGTTGCAGCTGCTTAGCTGGAGAAGTCGGAACCTGCTGCTGATTAACCAAAGCAGGAGCTGCTGTCGTCGTCATTATAGACGGCGACTTAGGTTGCAACGAAATGGACGATGACGTTGTTGCAGTTGGCTGTGGTGTCGATACGGAGGTGCTGCTGCTGGTGGTGGGCGGCTGCTGTTGTTGCGACGATTGTTTGGTGCTAGACTGAGTTTTAAAAAAAAACATCTACCATTAGACAAATATACTGACATTTATTTCTATAGAGATTGCAATTACTACAATGCTAACTCCGAATACACCGCTTATTAACTACTTCCCTATTCTAAAAAGTCTCCAAGGTCGAAATTTTCTCTGCTTTCGAATCTAGCAGTCGTGAAACAATGCTGGAACTTCTAAGTAGTTACAAAGCTTTCTCAGATCTTAAATCTAACACTTAACTAATCTGACATATCATCATCTAACTCATTTCCAACCTAGTACATACCAAATTTGATACACCGCCAAAATGGCACAACTCTAAACTAGCCCATCCCTACTTCCTAACCTGATGTTGTGGCCCCCCAGCCGTAGAAACGGCAGCGGTATCTTCCAAAGGCTTCAGCTCTTTGATCTGTTTGATTAAGTAGGCCTTCTCGTCATTGAACTGTTCGTCGTCGGAACGCTCTGAATGAAATTTGGACAGGTACTCGAGGAGTTTGTCGCGTCGGCGGAGTAAGATCTCTTGAACGCTCGGGGGCTTGTCCGGGTTTGCCACAAAGACCTGGTGAAGGGTCAGGGTTAGGGTTAGCGCAAGCTGATGACAATGCGGCAGGGATAAAATGGATTGAGATGATGAGATGTGCTACTGCAATGTAGATAATGTGAATATTTGTGATGATGAAGAAAGATAAAACTGGTGACAAGTGATGATAGCATTGAAGATGAAACACGATTATGACAGCAACAACATTAGCAGCAAACAAAGACACTAAACAAACAAACAACCAAAAAAACAAACAAACCTTGAAAACATGAAAAGCCTCGAATTGTATGTTCTTACTTGACTCCTTCAGCATGTTCATGATCATGAGTAGGTTGTCTGGGTTACTGATGTATCTGGTCATGATACTGAAGTTATTTCTTTCCAGCAATAGCTCGCCTAGAAGCTGCATGTTGGCGTGTGCGTGCCGAATGTAAATGGGTTTGTATGCGGAGTGTAAATGGGTTTGTATGTGGAGTGTAAATGGGTGTGTATTTGGAGTGTACAAAAGTGCGTAGAGTGTATATAGACGTGCGCTCATATATTTCAGTTATTAGTATCCAGTAAAAACTCACCTACAAACTTTATAACGATGTATTTGTGGCGTTGGTGTGTGTATACATGTGTGCGTGAGAAAGAGAGAGAGAGAGAGAGAGAGAGAGAGAGAGAGAGAGAGAGAGAGAGAGTTTATTAGAGTAAAAATAATAATAATGATAAACCTTAAGTGCCTGCCTCCTTGTGACATAATTATCTGAACTGATGAGGCTATGGTAGGATTTGAAGAAAGTTTCGTAGTTCTCTTCCAAGAACTGAGCCATCATGGCGCGATGTTTCGTCAGCAGCTCCTGTAATTATAATAAATAATTATAATTAGGTAGCTCGATGGTGTAATGGTTAAAGTGGTGATACTACTGCTGCTTCTGCTGAGTCACTGGGTTCGAATGCAAAGAAACCCCTACCAGCCAGCTAATATAACACAATGATTCACGTGTGATTGCATGCACTGTGAGTTTGTTACATTTGTTGGATGACGTTTCTAAGAGGAACACTAAATAAATAAATAATTGAATTCATCAATCAATCAATATATCAATTCTGGAAAGAAAGAAAGAAAGAAAGAAGAAAAAAAAGAAAGAGAGAATGAGAGAAAGAAAGAAAGAAATAAAGACAGTGGTTGACAGCCAATATCAACGTCGTTATGCGTTAACATCTGGATAACTGTTTATCATTCATCGTCATCGTCCTCTTCTTCATCATCATCGTCGTCGTCCTCTTCTTCATCATCATCATCATCATCATCACCATTATCAAACAGCTCATGACCTTAATTCATAACCACCACCTAAATAAAACATGACCGAAATTTATGACCACATAAAAAAAAAACATTCTGCAATCTCATTTTAGGACGGATTTTCCCGTAGTTTTTTTTTCTTCATATCATCATCATTATTATTGATTTTATTGTCCCATCAACCAACCTTGAACGTAAGGAAAGCATCCGACGAAATGTCAAAGGTCGTGACCTCGACATATTCGAAGAACTTGTAGAAGTTGTCGGAGTTGAGGACCAGCTTAACTAACTCCTCGTAGCGGAAGCACTCGCGAAGTATCACACCACAGTTCAGGGCCAACTCTTGGTTTTTGTAGCTATGTGCGTGTGTGTATGTGCGTGTGTGTGTGTCTATGCGTGTGTGTATATGCGGGTATGTGTGTGTGTGGGTTAGTATGTTTGAGGAATCAATCAACAACATATATTTAGCAATCAATGCATCCATCAAATTAAAGACACACACATTGAAACCGAAAACAATACAAACAAACACAAGTATACATACACACATACATACACATACACAGACATACAAACAGACAACCATACATACTTGACCATCAGCAAATCCAGCACATCCCTATTCTCGCAGATGTGATCGACTGTTGGATGTCGTTGGCTCCCGGCAGCCTGCCTTCTCAGCAGACTGATGAAAATGGATACAACATCTTTGCGGCCCTGAATGAATAGACGAAGGAACGAAGCGATAAATGAATGTAGGAAGAAATGAATGAATAAGTTAGTGATGAATGAATGAATGAAAGCAAAAAAGAAGATAAATTCATAAAAAATTGATAAAAGCAATCTCCTACCTCGAAATCAATTTTTCCTAAATTTTCGACCATCAGATGCAACAGTTTGGCATTGTGAACCTCCTGGGCCAGTTGATTGACAGTTTCACTGGACCCCCCGTGACTCTCCTGATCGGAAGTCGAGGCCAGAATTGACTTCATACTCGACAAACATTTAGAGATCTCCTCCTGGACCTGGGGATTTCCCAAAAAAAAAGTTCACCAACCATGCCAAGAAATTAATGTAAGAATTAGTGTGAAATTATACCTAAGTATTATAATTTGCATTGATTGATACATGAATGTTTAAATGTATGTACGTGCGTGACAGTGTGTGTGTGTTTGTGTGCGTGTGTGTGTGATGTATTGACTGATACATGAATGTTTAAATGTGTGCGTGACAGTGTGTTTGTGTGTGATGCATTGATAATGATACATGAATGAATGTTTAAATTCACTGCGTGGTATGTTTTTGTGTCCAGTGTCTCAGAGAAGAAATAAAAAAAATAGAATTATATAATTATACTTTAGCATATTTCTTAAGGGAAGCTTCATCCTTCGAGTCGGCCAGTGATTTAGTCGACAGGTTCTCATTCAGACTCTTCACTAACTCGTGTGGGGTCTTGTGTTTCCCGCCAAATAAGGGCATTTTCTTCATGCTTACACACTGTAACATTTTTAAAAATTTAATTAACTAATTAATTTACTAATTAATTACATGATTAAAAATTCATTTTTCTTAACCAATACAAATCGGAAATATTTAATAATGAAGATTCGAAGAGTTATAAATTTAAATGCGCGAGTTTAATCATGAAAAATTTTGTACTATCTATTTTAAAACAAAATATATGTTGTAAGAGATCGAAAAATATTGAAAATAAATTAAAAAGCTGTAAACAAGCCCGCCCACACACACGCGCGCGCGCTCACACACATTTCTCTTTTTCTGTATATATATATATGTGTGTGTGTGTGTGTGTGTGTGTGTGTGTGTGTGTGTGTGTGTGGGTTTGCGTGTGTAATCAAAACAATAAAAATGGTACCTACCTAATTAACTCAAACTATAAAATAAAACAAATACTAGGTAGGCAGAAAATATGATCAGTGATGTGGTCTTAATGAGAATTAGCGATCAGTTAATACAATAGACATTTCAGCTAATAAGAAGAGCTGATAAATACTTGAAATTAATTATCATCACCAACTTAACGTATGTGCTAGCAGCATTCCCATCATCATCCTCATCATACTCACTTTCATCATTATCATACTTACTTCCATCATCATCCTCATCATACTCACTTTCATCATTATCATACTTACTTCCATCATCATCCTCATCATACTCACTTTCATCATTATCATACTTACTTCCATCATCATCCTCATCATACTCACTTTCATCATTATCATACTTACTTCCATCATCATCCACATCATCCACATCATCATCATCAACCACATCATCGACTATAACATTTATTTATAGGAATAATAATTATAAAACAAATAAATAATGTCAGAAGTTAATTAACCCAAAAGAAAATAGAAAAAAAACTTACAACTTACACTAAAATATGACACACACAAGATACCTTTATTAACCATTGTGAATATGACCTCTTGTATTGAATGTGAATAACTTTGTAACTAATTAATCATTAACTGTGTGATTAATTAATTAAGTAATTAATAATTAAAAAGTATTTCATCTATTCATTATAAGTCATAATAATAATCATCAATCATGAAAATTAGGTGGGAATGAAATCGGACAGACGGGCCAATGATTTGAAAGCACCCGAGCACTAACACTAAATGACATGTGACTCTTCTGAAAGATTGAATGAACAATTGTATGAATGAATGAATGAAATGGTCTAATAATTTAATAAATATGAAAATTAATAATTATGAAAAAAAAATAAAAGCAAGCAAAAGAAAACTTTTGGAACTTAAGAAATGTGAAAGCAGTTATACTACTATATTGAAATGAAATTGAAATGAAAATAATATTTTTTATAAAAATAAATTTATAAAGTAATAAAACAAATAAATATATAAATTTATTACCAATTATTTGAAATTTTGATTAGATTATTTAAAAACCAATTCAGTTTCCATTAAAGAATAGAAAATTAATTTTTAATCAACAAAAAAACAAGTGAAAAACCTCTTTAATTAATAAAAATTTTAAACTTTGGAGCTATTACATGCAAAAAATTGATCAATTAATATTAAATTAAAAGCAATTAGGGAATTAATTAGTTATTTAATATATAATTTACTTTACTACTTACAACATATTATTATCAATTAAAATAAGTAAATATTCATGCAAAGCGTACATTCACTAAACGTAAACCTAAACTAAACTCCTAACCAGAGAAAAACGTGAAGTACGAACGACTTTACCAGCATTACAATGGCAACAAAACAATAACCACGTTCACTTACGACTTATGTACATTCATCAAATCGAACGGCACACACATACATACATGATATCCGGCTAAAAAAAAATAAATAAAATATCAACCACCAAAAACCATCAAACCATGTCAATAAACTAAACTCCAGATCACAGATTAGTTTTAATTTAGCCGTAAAAATATCTAAACAAAATTTTCCGAACCTTCTGATCGACTCTTGGGTCGGAATTTTTCTGATTTTAGTGTAATTTCGTGACGAAAAACAACGCCAGACAAAGCACGTCTAGGTTGTGTCGGGTATTTAAATGAACCAGCAGATGTAAAGTCTTTAGTGTGTAAAAGTAAAAAACATAACAAAAAAGAATAATAACATTATTACATCGCAGATAAAAAAAAGCGCATTAAAAATTCGATTTTTCAGCCGGTTATTAGCATTATTCAGTTCTTTTTATACTTATATTTTCTTTCATATATCTGTTTAAAGACGTATAACAGCAGTCAAAAATGGTTATTTATGAGGAGTTTGTTTCGTAACATTGTTCTACGACATGTACATTACATTGTATTATATATATATATATTCATCAATTATATATATATATATGTATGTATATATATATATATATATATATATACTCACCAACTCCACTAAAAAGTGCCTACTTCCCTAATCGTACAACACAACACAACCAACCGTGACAAAACATTTTAAAATGCAAATTTGCACATTTAAGCATAAAAAAGAAAAGCCGCCATATTCGCGAACACGCACACAAACACACACATACACACACACACACATAAACAAAAACGCATATACACGCGTTGGAGTGATTACAAAACGTTATTTCTCTATAATGATGAACAAAATGAACCAAAAGACTAACTTTAAAACGTGATACATTAAGTTACATTAAAAACGATAAAAATAATATAATTACAATAAATAAATTTGTAATAAATAAATAAATAATTACAAATGTATACAACCATATATAGAAATTAATATTGGAATGATGAAACTCAAAGACCAGAGTTAACGCGCAAAAACATTCCCATTGTAGCATATTTAATGAATGACATTCTGACGACAATAGAAAAAAATATCTCTACGATATTATTCAAATCTTTTCAAAACTCGTCGTGAAAGTTCCGACTGGCGTCTATCATTTTACTGCCTAAAAATAGCTCTGAATTTTCTAGAACCTCGGCCAAACTCAGTCTACCGTCACCGTCTTCGTCCGACATTAGTATGAGATTCTGTGTCTCTGATAGGATCCTGTTTAAATTTCTCGGATCCACATAGAGCTGAACGAGCAGAAAAAAAATTAAGATTTTATGTTAAATTCATCAAAAAATAATTAGAACATAAAAATATAAGTAAAATACACACTCACTCACTCACTCACTCACTCACTCACTCACTCACTCACTCACTCACTCACTCATTCACACACACATACACGCACACACACACACACATACACGCACACACACACACACACACACGCACACACACACACACATTGGCACGGCATTGCAGTGACGGTTCGTTTCAAATGTTTTATTTACATGCAGTGTTTATTAGCTGTGTTAATAATGAGAAGGAATACGTGCAATAAATAAATACACATAGGCGCACAAATATGAATGTATATTTCTCTATTCATAATTTCCATAGAACCTTGAGTTCTTCTAAATTGACGACACCATCCCTATTCTGATCGATGGAATTTTTGAATTCAAGTGATCGCTGTTTCTTGGTCTCCTCGTCGAGTTCCTCAGGCTGGAACCTGTAGGTGGGGTTCACGAATTCGTACTCCGTTATGACGCCGTCCTCGTCCATGTCTTGTTGGAGTTGGTGTGGTTAGGATGGGTGGAGTTGGAGAAATTAAAATAAGCAGGAACAAAAAATCAGAAATTCATAATTTTAAAAAGTTGTTATAAATAAAAATAATAACAAAATAGCAATTCCTGACTTATGCACGTGTTTCATTACAATATAAATAATGTACAACAAGCTCGTAGATGTAATGTTTTAAAAAATGAAAATTTCAAACAGCCAGCCAGAGATGTAAGAACCAAATTTGAAAGAGCAAGCAAATTGTTTATCTATAACCATAGGTAGGGAAACTAATAGTAACTCGAATGCCATTGTTTGAAAGAAGTTTAAATTTTTTAAAAACTAACCGAATTTCTCTAGCAAATCAAGTGCCATCTTTTGAATCATCAAAGGACTTTGTTCAGGGTGTCGAAAGTTGATCAGCTCCCGAAGATTGAGAGCCCCGAATTCGCCTTCCTCGTCCGCATCCACCCACCTAAATCTGTACCTGATTAGGCTTTCTTTCTCTGAGGAAAAGAAAAAATTATATACGTATAATTTTCTCATAAATTATAAAAATATAAATATTTAATTATTTACAAGAATAAAATACTAAAAAATAGTTTATAATAGGAAACCATAAACCAGCTGGGGACAGAGCAACATCATCATCGACACCACCCCTACTGCTACTCGATAATCTGACTGCTTTTTCCAGGCTATAGCCCTTAGCCAATAGGAAATGGATGTTAAACTCAGTCCAAGTTACATTACCTCAATGAAAAAATATAATTATTTTTAGTTAGTGTGACGGTCAGTCAATCAATCCACACCACACTAACAGAAAAATTCAATCCATTCATTCCCTAATTCATTCCCTAATTCATTCATTCTCTAATTCCTTCATTTCCTAATCCACACATTCAGTCAATCCACTAATTAACTAACCATCATGGTCGGTGTCGAGGTGATTAAAAATTTCCTCATTACCCTCGTCAGAATCTTTCAAGTGACCTTGAACTTTTCCGACAATCCATTTGTTTAATTCCTCCGCGTCTACGTAACTGTCGTTATTTATATCTGCCCTATGTGGTTATATGAACTTTTTTCATTTCATCTTAAAACACTATTTGATAGTTTGTAAGTTAATTTCATAGATGATTGGATGGCTTGCTTGGTTGATTGATTGGCTAATTGACTGAATGATTAGTTAAGTCGGTGAATAAATGACCGATTGCATGAAAAAATCCCCCAAAAAAAGACACTTACAAAAAAAAGACTTGTTTCAACTTGCTAATATCATTGTCAGCATTATTAGAGAGTGAATCGAACTCATCATGATGTTTAAGATTACCTAATATTTAAAAAAATAAATTCAGTTATCTAGAAATAGGTAAAGAAAATTACATAAAAAATTATTTATTAATTATTTATTATAAAAAGTGTAACCAAGTAAAAAAATTTACATTAAAAAATGTAAATGATTACTTAAAATAATTTAAATAACCAAAATTATGGAAAAAATCTTACCCAACAAAAGTTCCTTTCGGTAATGTAAATTCAGGTCACCATCCTGTTCCAACTTGACAGCATCCATATGGTCCGGGGGCTGAAGGTCTCCCATTGGCAGTGGAATTAGTGTAGTTAGTCTGTGTATCAGATCTATTTGTAGTTGTTTTAATAGCTGGGGGTCTAGAGTTGAAAAGGCCAAGAGGTGATGGTTCGTGACATTTTTCTGGGATTTTGGAAGTTTAGTTAACTGTTTGGATTTTGAATTTCGCTCTAATCTATTTGATTTTATTTTTACATATCATCTATCTCCTATTCTATTATAATAATATTATAATTATAAATAATTAATTATAATAATGCATGATTTTTTAAATTTTGTTCTAAAGACAAAAAAGAGCAAGCATGAAATTTTTTAATCTTTTCTTTGACAAAAAAACATTACATGAATAAATTGTAATAAATAAAATAAAACATAATAAAACTAAAATAAATAAATAGATAGACTTAACTTGTCAGGTTAATTAAACTTTTGAAAAAGTTTTAAATAACTATGAAACATTCATCAGTTAATTAAATTAAAAAAAAAATTAAAATACTGATCGAGTTCTTAAAACTTGTCTTAAAACTTGTTTTACATACTTAATTAAATTTAGAATTAAACTACTAAACAAACACATGCATGTTACAACCAAGTGAAAAACCTGGATTGTTTGAATTTCTGAATTTTCCAATTTTGAAATAAAAAATAACTAATAACTTCGAAATTCAAAGTTTGAATTGAAATTGAAATGAATTCAAACCTCAAACTAACCGATCGGCTTTTCCACCTGTTGACGGGTGACGATTGTACCAAATTAGAAATAAATAAAAAATTTATGACAAAATTTATGTACATTTTATATATTTGTTTGAAAAAACTATTAAAATAAATTTTACTTGGAATAAAATTTATTTTTTCCACGAAACAATATTAATTTAGTAAAAGTGGATTGAAGTAAAAAGAGGTGAACTTAATTAAATAATTAAACCCTATATATATATATATATATATACATATATAGAATATATCATTATATGTTATATTATATTATTATATATTATAATAAATCAATATATACGTATTCAATATATATGAATTAAACATTTACAAAATCCCAGGTGAATCAATGTATGTAAGTCATGGATATATATCCAATCCATGATGTAAGTATTCATGATTATCAACTGGACCGAATGTCTCCACACAAATCGGGACAAAAAGTCTCATATTGTCATTGAGATCCTTGTACTTACTTAAGAGTTCTTAAAATCGGCAGCTTTGGCAGCTTTCACCGCAGCAGAACGTGAAAAAATTAAATCGACATTACCGAAAATAATTAAAAGTTGAAAAAATTAAGGTTCTTTGCGTATCACTGCTTCAACCCATAAGAAATTGTTGTATATTGGTAAATAGGCCTCTCCTTGCTTTCGACTCGAACTGTAAAAAATCACCCTCCAACTCCCCTCCGAAAGTATTCTCCTTGTTCGACTGTTGAAAGTGAGCGAAGGCCTTTATATTTATTCTAGTTATATGTATCAAACAGTATCTTATTGAACAAAGTAGTATCATAAAATGAATAAAGATACTTTTTTCAACAATTTGAAAAATTCTCAATTTGATTTCATTACGATATCGATGATGATGATGATTGTGACCTGACTAATTAAAAAACATCGAATAAAATTTATAAAATAAAATGGGTATATCGTTGCGAAATCGTTGGAGGAAATGACGTCATGTTAACCAGTAGTTATTTTACTGCATGGTAGTTAATCAGCCGATATAAAGGTTATATTCAATTCCTATCAAATAAATTTGACCAAATATCATACGTAGGCAAAACTAAATGAAAAAATAGATAGATAGATAGAGATATATATACGTAGTTATTAAACTATTTACTATATATATATATATATATATATGGGTCATTCTCTGTCAACTTGAACCATGGTCCACGCCCGACCATCTCCGATTTTTTTAAAATTTGAACAGTAAGTACCTCAATGTATTTCATCGACAAAATAAAATTTTTATAAAAAAATTTCAATTATTTTTCAAGTTATGAAGATTTTTGTGACAGCATCCCCAAATTTTTGAGCGATTTTTTTCAAAACTTGTACCTATGTAGAACGCTATATCTCTTGAACTAGCCAACATATCTTGATGAAATTTTTTGTGCATATCAGTGAAACAATGTAATAACAAAAAAAATAAATGTTATTGTTTCGAATCAAAAGAAATTTTGAACAAAAAATCTAGAAAAAAATGAATTTTTTGAAAATTTCACCGATTTCAAAACAGCGTAGCTCAAAATCTATCGCAAAATAAATAAATATTTTTTGTTATTTTAGAAGTACCTTATAGTCATAAATAAATCACAAAATTTCGTTAAAATCTGTATTGAATTTTTTGAGCTATCGGAGCTCAAAATGTCAAAAAAATGAAAAACTTCTTTTGTTTGGCGCCATTTTTAACTATGAAGAACCAAACGTTTTTTAATTTTTAAAATTTGTTTATATAGTGCTTTTATAGCTTAACAACATATCAAAAAATAAAATTGGCGTTTGCTTTCTTTGAAAAATAAAACAACTTCAAAATATATTATATTTCTCCTTTTCGCATTATAAGATAAGCATGAGGCAAACGACCGTTTCGAAACTATTATCATGAACACTCTTTGCTATGATGCACAAAGTTAGTTAGTTAGATGTAATATGACACTTTTGCTTTGTTATGGCCAACAGCTTCGCCTGTAAGACTATTATAATGAGATGCTGACTCCTTCCTTCAGCCTCCTCACCTACTTTGCTATTACGTCCTTTGATGGCAGTTATACATTACCTATAACAATCTATTCATATGAATTACTTTAACAAGTAAGCATAAATTATGCTTATTTTTATTTGGCCATGAGGATATTTATTCAGCACATCGTTGTCTTGTTTTCATTTGTATCGTCAGGCCTTTTGCATGCTGTATGCACAACCGATGTTAAAAATTTGTAAGAAATTTTTGGATTAATTCAAAACTATTTTATCGCCTTTTAATTCAAAATGGGAAAAATCGGTAAGAATAATGATTTTATGTTTTTATGAACATTTACAATTATCGCTTAACATAATACAATTGTTCTATTAATTATTTTGACGATGCAATATACCTTTAATTTATATCTAGACGTTCGTAAATGTTGTGATCCCTCCAAACAACATCGAAAACCTTGTAGAAAAAGTCTTCGAAAAGCAACGGAGGCGCTTGCAATAAAATCATCTCATAATGTAAAACCAGGAGAAATGGTTTGCATTTCTTGTCGAATGAAAATAGGCAAACTATCTCCATCAAATTCAACTTCACAACCACCACCCGCACCGCCATCCTCGTCTTCATCATCTGAAAATGCCGTTGTAACCGGCGAGTCGTTGAATCAAATATTTTTGGCTGCCGGCTGTTCACCTTTAAGAATAAGAAAAATAAGCTCAAGTAACAAAGTACCGTACATGAAGAAAAAAGTTCGCAATGCAGTAGAGTTGTTATGCAAAAAATCAGCCAGGTTGGTTGAAAAGGATAAAAATATTTTTCAAACACCAAAAAAAGTTTTGAATTGTAAACATTGCGATGGTTTCAAAAATATTATGGAGGAATTAAAAGTAAAATTTTTTTCAAGCGATTATCGTCACAGACAACAAATTTTAACTCTAGTCCCACCATCATGGACCCTCTCAAGAACTGCTTCATTTTTTTCATGTTCAAAACATCTTGTTATTAAAAGTAGGAAATTGAAAAGAGAATCAGGCATTTTATCACTACCACATAAGAAAAAAGGTGAAACTATTGACGAGCACACAACACAATCTGTGATCGATTTCTACAATCAACAAGAAATTTCTATCTGCTGCCCTGGAAAGAAAGATTTTGTCACTGTTACAGAAGGTCAGCAAAAAGTATACCATCAGAAAAAAATTTTACTTGCAAATATTAAAGAAATTTATTTTGAATTCGTTAAACAAAAGAATTTAAAAATTGGTTTTTCAACTTTTTTCAAACTGCGTCCACCATGGTGTGTAACTGTTTCATCGCCTGGAGCACATCGAGTGTGCATCTGTGAATATCATCAAAATATCAAACTTATGCTTGAAAGTGTGCCATTAAATCATTGCTACAAATTTTGGCTGGAAAAATTAGTGTGCAATATAAATTCAAGAGAATGTATGTTACACAGATGTGAGGAATGCCCAGGAAAACTGAGTGTCGAAAATAACTTAAGAGCGATTTTCGAAGAAGCTGTAATTTCAATTGACAACACAATCAGTTTTTATCAATGGTTCCATGATGATAATCGCAGTTCATTGATTTCCGTACAGGATACAGTTGACAGTTTCATTGAAAGATTTTCGCAAAAACTTGACGAGTTGTCATCGCATCATTACATAAGCAAAGAACAATCGAAATATCTTAGCGATTCTAAAGAAAATTTAAAAAATTTGGAGTGTATTGCTTTAATGGATTTTGCTGAAAATTATTCGGTGATATTACAGGATGCAATCCAGAGTCATCATTGGAGCAACACGCAAGTTACTCTTCACCCAATTGTTCTTTATTACAGAGACGATGAAAACTTATCTGTCAAAAGCGTTTGCATGATTAGCGACTGTCTCGATCACAATGTTTCGCTGTTTATGCTTTTCAAAAACATTTAATTAACTATGTAAAACAAAACCTGAAAAACGTTACTTTAATTAAATATTTTTCTGATGGTGCGGTAAGTCAATACAAAAATTACAAAAATTTTTCTAATTTAATTCATCATAAAGAGGATTTTGGATTAAAAGCAGAATGGCACTTTTTTGCAACTTCTCATGGAAAAAGTCCTTGCGATGGAATTGGAGGGACAACAAAAAGATTGGTTGCAAGAGCAAGTTTGCAGGCATCAACAAAAGATCAGATATTGAACGCCAGAGATTTTTACACATACGCTGATGCGAAAATAAATGGTATTAAATTTTTTTGGGTAGACAAAATAGAAATTAAAGATCTGCTAGAAATGCTTGAAAAAAGATTTAGGTCAGCAGATAAAATAAAGGGTTGTCGAAGTCATCACTCATTTATTCCAGACAAAAATGATCAACTTTTGATGAAACGTTTGTCTTCAGATTTATTTGGATACAATTTTAATAAAAATGAAAGTGAAGACAATGATGATTACCAGCCGGGTCGATTTGTAGCTTTGGTCTATGATAAGAAATGGTAT
>NW_008705420.1:385457-389748 GCF_000326865.2 Helobdella robusta | reverse complement strand
CGATAGCTCAAAAAATTCAATACAGATTTTAACGAAATTTTGTGATTTATTTATAACTATAAGGTACTTCTAAAATAACAAAAAATATTTATTTATTTTGCGATAGATTTTGAGCTACGCTGTTTTGAAATCGGTGAAATTTTCAAAAAATTCATTTTTTTCTAGATTTTTTGTTCAAAATTTCTTTTGATTCGAAACAATAACATTTATTTTTTTTGTTATTACATTGTTTCACTGATATGCACAAAAAATTTCATCAAGATATGTTGGCTAGTTCAAGAGATATAGCGTTCTACATAGGTACAAGTTTTGAAAAAAATCGCTCAAAAATTTGGGGATGCTGTCACAAAAATCTTCATAACTTGAAAAATAATTGAAATTTTTTTATAAAAATTTTATTTTGTCGATGAAATACATTGAGGTACTTACTGTTCAAATTTTAAAAAAATCGGAGATGGTCGGGCGTGGACTTTTTTTTAAATCGTTCAAGTTGACAGAGAATGACCCATATATATATATATATTAGTTACATTTATTAACAATTTTTAAAAAATTATCAATGATGATGATTGTGACCTGACTGATTAAAAAGCATCAATGAAAATTTTTAAAATAGGATGGCAAATTTGTTATATTGGGATATTCGTATAAAAAATTTCGCGAGCAAAATTTCAATAAAAAAGCGCTTATAAATCTACTAATATTGGCCCAGCTTGGCTTGGCTCGGAATTGCATGTTAAGCAAGGTGTGGTCTCAAACTATTTGGAATTCTCCCAAAAAATTTGAACTGCGTGCGCAAATATGTAGCACCAAGGGGAGGCCTATTTACCAATATACAACACTTTCTTATGGGTTGAAGCAGTGATACGCAAAGAACCTTAATTTTTTCAACTTTTAATTATTTTCAGTAATGTCGATTTTATTTTATTAAATTTATACCAAATAAAAGTAATTAATTACCACATTGAAAAACAATTAAGAAAATTAAAATGTTAACATTCTAAATAAAAGCAATATTCCGTAATTAGTGAATATACGATTGTAACTTGACTCGAACGATAAAAAAAATCACCCTCCAACTCCCCTACGGAAATAAGCTTCTTGTTCGACCGTTGAAAGTGGGCGAAGGCTGTTATATTTATTCTAGTTATATGTGTAGCACTGATTACCGTTGCGTTTATAATGAATTTATATAGTATATATAAAGCGAGCAAAATTTTATTGGCTCAGCTTGGCTTGGCTTGGTTTAACTTGGCTTGGTTCGGCTCAACTTGGAATTGGATGTTAAGCAAGGTGTGGTCTCAAACTATTTGGAATTCTCCCAGAAAAATTTGAACTGCGTGTGCACATATGTTGCACTGATTACTGTTGCGTTTATAAAGAATTTATATACTATATATAAAGAAAGCAAAATTTTATTGGCTCAGCTTGGCTTGGCTCGGCTTGGAATTGGATGTTAAGCAAGGTGTGGTCTCAAATTATTTGGAATTCTCCCAGTATATATATATATATATATATATATATAATAACTAGAATCCATGTAAACAAATAATTAATAAGATTATATGTTCATATAAAAAAGCAATATACCAGTTTCAACCAGCCAATCAGAAAGTTTCGAAGGCGTTCGTTCGATGACGTCAATTTAGTACGGTTAGCATTATTGTTAAGACTGTATAATAGTGTAGTACATACATTAAATAAGTTTTTTCCTGTGAATGATTGAAATGATGAAAATGTATGGTTGAAACGAGTATAAAAAGGAGCTGAGAAAGTGTGAAAATCAGATAAGGCATTCTGCTTCGCTTGAAGCAGTCTGTCTGATCTAATTTTTTTTATTTTTTTAATTTGTTTATTTTTATTTATTTTATTATATAGAGTTATATAGAGTTATATAGAGTTGGCATGTCTGTGGTTTGTGTGCTTGTTTGTTGTATTTTTTTATATTTTAGGTGGGTTCTTTAGCGGTTGCTCATACATACATACATCATGTTTGTTTGTGTAGTAGTATTTTATGTTCTGTTTTACTTCTTTTTCTCTTTCTTCATGAGTCTTAAGTTAAGTTAATGAAACATAGGTAGGTGAGGTAAAAATTAATTTATTATATAGGTAGGCTAGGGCATAAGTTAATTTAGTTACATAGGTAAGTTAGGGACTTCTATTCTTTTACTCTACTTGATATGTGTTTTTTGTTTTGTGTTTTTTTTGTTTTGTTTCACACCATACATATAACAGGTACGCGGTGGTTCCTGGTTTTAGTGGAATTTTTATTGAATGAATGTGGTAGTGTGCATGGTTATATAGAGTTATATAGAGTTATATAGAGTTATATAGAGTTATATAGAGTTATATAGAGTTATATAGAGTTATATAGAGTTATATAGAGTTATATAGAGTTATATAGAGTTATATAGAGTTATATAGAGTTATATAGAGTTATATAGAGTTATATAGAGTTATATAGAGTTATATAGAGTTATATAGAGTTATATAGAGTTATATAGAGTTATATAGAGTTATATAGAGTTATATAGAGTTATATAGAGTTATATAGAGTTATATAGAGTTATATAGAGTTATATAGAGTTATATAGAGTTATATAGAGTTATATAGAGTTATATAGAGTTATATAGAGTTATATAGAGTTATATAGAGTTATATAGAGTTATATAGAGTTATATAGAGTTATATAGAGTTATATAGAGTTATATAGAGTTATATAGAGTTATATAGAGTTATATAGAGTTATATAGAGTTATATAGAGCATAAATCCTATATAGAGCATAAATCCTATATAGAGCATAAATCCTATATAGAGCATAAATCCTATATAGATACCTTTCTTTGAGGTTCTTTTCTTTGCCGACCGGTCGGCTTCTTTGCGTTTCTCTATTTTCATTTAAATTAATTAAATAAATAAGATTTTTCCATTCATTTAGGTTTATTCAGGTTCATTCAGGTTTATTCATTCAGGTTGAGGCTTCCAGAGGAGTTCATCGTGGAAGATCAGAATGGTTGTGATGTCAAGCTACGTTCGTTCCTTCAGTGGCAAACAATGCACGCCTGGCTGGGGTTCGTTTTACGGTTTCTTAGCGGTTCCTTTTTTTGCCAGTTACAGGCTGTTGCGGCTGGCGGGTTTCACCGCGGCTCTTTTTTCTACTTTCATTTAAATAAATTAAATAAATAAGATTTTTTCATTTTATTCATTTCATTCAGGTTGAAGTTTCCAGAGGAGTTCATCATGGAAGATGTCAGGCTACGTTCATTCAGTGGCAAAGACACGCCTGGCTGGGATACGTTTTATTCTTTTTTCTCTGTTTTTCTCTCTAATTTAACATTAAGTAAGAATGCATACACGCACACACATACACACAATTACATTAAGTAGCTATATAGGTAGATTAGATAGGCATAATTTTAACTGTAGGTAGGATAGATAGGAAGCATCCAACACTAATGTAGTTGAATAGGTAGGCGCGTAAGTTTATCTCTTCTGTTTTTTCTTGCACCAACATTACACGCATCAGCGTATTACACACACACACACACACAAATACATACATAAACACATATGTTAGTATTTGAGCGTAATTTTATTTCCATTACACATTCTAATTTATTATTACTAAAATTGAGAGTAATTTAATTTCATAGGTAATTAAGGGCAATAATGTAATTCTAGGAACAATCTTGTAATGTAAATTAAAACGCTGTAAGTATCGATAGGTAGGCTAATATAAGTTTTACATTATTATTATTATGTTGGAGCCCAAGGCATTATGTAGGTGGTGGGGTGGGCGCCGATTGGCTAAATGAATTGGGCTCTTGAGTTTTGTAATTTTAGGTAAGCTAGGACCGTAATGTAATGAATAGGTAAGTTAAGGCTACGTTGTAACACATACTCATTAATAGATTTAGGGTTTAAGTTTTATATTATTATTATTAAGTTGGAGCCCAAGGCATTACGTAGGTGGTGGGGTGGGTGCCGATTGGCTAAATGAATTGGGCTCTTGAGTTTTATAATTTTAGGTAAGCTAGGGCTTAATTGTAATGAATAGGTAAGTTGAGGGTACGATAGCCGATTGACTCTGGATTTCAAAGTCTCTTGTCAGAGGTAAGCCTTGGTGGCCAGTGGTGAACCGGCAATGGTTTACTATCCGGACGGCAATGGTTTACTATCTGCACGGTAATGATTTACTATGCGGCACGGCCATAGTCTACTACCCGCACGGCTTCCGGACGGCAAATGGTTTACTATCCGCACGGCAATAGTCTACTATCCGCACGGC
>NW_008705420.1:379945-385368 GCF_000326865.2 Helobdella robusta | reverse complement strand
ATCGTATCATTAATAATTTAATACAAATTAGCTAAGGTAATTGAATAGGTAAATAGGATTATTTTTATTAAGCAATTTGAGATGCAGGCACCGCTAAGCTTTCTGATGAGAATTTTCTTTCTCCATCAACACGGGCTGTGTTTCAACAACAATCTCGAGGAGGACTGGCACCAGTTTTGGAGGACAACGTAGGAACCAGAAGACATTCAACATTCTGCCTTTGTCGAATGGACGACGGTAAGTTTTTTTTACATTTTACTTTTTTTATTATTTTAAGATATTATTTATTTGCCATTGTTTCCATTTTATAATTTTTTGCTTCTAAGATTCTAACATTCATTTACTACTACGCTAATAAAAAAAATTTGTCTACAGAATGATGAGAGGTGGGCAGTGGTGGGAGTCAGCACGTTTCAGATGGTGGTCGCATGATGATTCACGTATGATGATGATGGTGTAGGAAGAATCAGCTCGTTGGCTGTTCGACTGACACTCTGCAGTTCGAATGACATCTTGTGTGCCGACCAGATGATGGTGGTCGGTGCAATGGAGTACAGTAACGACGATTTTCGAAGTAAGGTTTAATTTCGTTTTTTCATTTTTTTCATTCATTCATTCGTTCATTTTATCACTCGATCATTCAAAGTATTCTTACGATAATTGATTCGTTAATTCATTTTATTTATTCATTGAATCATTGATTGATTAATTCATTCATTCATTCAACAAATCATTCATTCAATTAATCATTTATTCGTTCGTTCCTTGATTTACTACTAAGCTAATAAAAATAACTTTTCTACAGAATGATGAGAGGTGGGCTGTGGTGGGCGTCAGCACGTTTCAGATGGTGGTCTTATGATGATCGTTCCGATGACAATTCGAAGAAAACAACGATGATTTTTGAAGTATGGTTTAGTTTCTTTTTTTTTTATTTTCTCATTCATTTATTCATTTTATCACTATCTTTCAAATTATTCCTCCATTAATTGATTCATTTTATTCATTCATTAAATCATTGATTGATTAATTAATTAGTTAATTCATTCATTCAACCAATCATTCAATCATTCAGTTAATCATTAATTCGTTCGTTCCTTTGTTCCTTGATTTACCAACACGCTAATTAAAAAAAAAACTTGTCTACAGAATGATAAGAGGTGGGCTGTGGTGGGCGTCAGCACGTTTCAGATGGTGGTCTCATGATGATCGTTCCGATGACAATTTGAAGATAATACTAAAGGGAAATTTGTTTTTGTCCCATTGTGTCAGATGATGGTCGGTGCAATGGAGGTTCGTCCGTAGTAAGTGAAGAAGTTTCTGGAGAGGACAAGCCCGCACATTTACACACACAGATCAATACAACACACACATACACAACATCCATTCATTCGGTGTCGTTGTTATGTTTCTCTTCAACTTTCTATTTTCTTTACCTGACTTAATTTAATTCGTAGGTAAGTTAGGGATTGAGATGAGTTGAACAATCGTAGGTAGGCTAGGGCTTAACATTAGTTAAAAAGTTTTAAGTAAAATAAAAACGCTGAAATATGTAAAATAAAATACCTAAAGCAAGTAAAATTCCAAAAACGTCGAAATACATATTTGTAGGTAGGTGAGTTGAGTTAATGATTATAAGTAAGCTAGGGCCCTGAGAGTAATTTAATTGTAGGTAGGTGACTGGCTACTATTCTTGCGACTTCTTACTAGTTTTGTGTGATGTATTTGTTTGTTTTCGCTTCACAGCCCCACACCAACAAAACAAACTACATTTCATTCTCGTCGTCGCGTTAATTTTACCTTTTTGAACAATCTTTTTAATAATGTCTATTTATTTATTTATTAAATGTTGGCAGGTTTCTAGTTTTTTTTTAATTTGGTTATATAATTTTGGATATTTCTTGATTTAATAAAAGCAACTATTGTGTTTTTCTTTCCTTACTAAAATCTCGAAATTGTTTGTAGTTCTGTACAGTTAATTGTTTGTTCGAGTTTGAACAAGCCTTGCAAATATTTTTCAAATATGGTTCATTGATTGGTCGTTTGTTTGGTTGATTAGTTGATTGAATGAATGAATGAATGGTTGGTTGATTGGTTGGTTGATTGATTGGTTGGATGGTTGGTTGATTGGTTGATTGATTGATATATTTCGAAAAAACGGTAGACATACACAAGTACGCACACAAACACACACACTCACACACATACATACATACATACATACATACATACATACATACATACATACATACATACATACATACATACATACATACATGCGTACATACATACATACATACATACATACATACATACATACATACATACATGCGTACATACATACATACATACATACATACATACATACATACATGCGTACATACATACAGATATTTTAACATTAATTCAAGCCTAATCGATATTATTAATCATCTGTCTGTCTCAGCTTTGAAAGTATATTTAAAAAAATTTTCTAGACTATATAGACATTATCTCTATATACAATATATACCGTATACTGAATACTCATAATACATGCGTATAGATTATGGTAAATTAAAAACCATTAAAAACGCAATTTAGTATATTATAGTCAGAAATTTACTAAAAGTTAAGCTGTTAAAAAGTGACGTAAAATATTTTAAATTTAAAGCATCACTTAAATTAACTTTTAAACGTTTAAATGGTCTGATGGTATTATTGGCTGTCAACGTTTCATTGTCAAGGCCGAACGTGGGCGAGATTTGTATATAAATTTCATCAAATTCACGTTTTCTGGCCTGTTGTATATCCGGATTAGTGAAATTAGGGAATTTAATTTGAGAAAAAGTTAGATTTTGTTTATTTTTAAGTTAATGTTAGTGTAGGTTGTGTTATAGGAGAATTTTCATTTTGCGTGTACGTTAGCGGCAAAAATTTTTGAATTTAAATGTCCATGTTTTAAAAATTTAAATTTTAAATGACCCATTTTTTAATAATTAATTAATCTAAAATATTAATTGAAATCAGACGATCAGCCGACAAATTTTGAAATTTATTAAGAAAGATTTAATTCGATTAAGATAATTATTGTTAATAGCTTATAATTATTTTTTGTATCGTTTGTCAAACAATTTTTTTAAATTAATTAATTTAATAATATATAAAAAAATAAACAAATAAAAGATAAGCTGAACCAAAAAATCCAATTTGGTAAAATAATAAATTAACGATAGAAATACATTAATAATGCCTTCAAAAATGTTATTGCAATGGCTGTGGTTCATTGGATTCATCATCCTCATCTCAACTGTCTTTGTGAAAAGTATAACATGAAATTTTTTAAATGTTTAAAAAATTATTTTGATCTGACTGACATTTTTACATTTAGACATTTTTTCAATGGTAAAAAATAACTGTATTGATTGTAGATAATGATGAAATAGATGGGTGAATACAGACAGATAGATGGATAGATAGAATTGTCTATAAAATTTTCAATTGTAATGGCTTATATACTTAAGATAAGATTGGTAGGTAGGTAGGTAGGTAGGTAGGTAGGTAGGTAGTTAGGTAGGTAGGTAGGTAGGTAGGTAGGTAGGTAGGTAGGTAGGTAGGTGGGTAGGTGGGTAGATAGGTTGGTTGGTTGGTTGGTTGGTTGGTTGGT
This sequence comes from Helobdella robusta, assembly GCF_000326865.2. NCBI lineage: Eukaryota > Metazoa > Annelida > Clitellata > Rhynchobdellida > Glossiphoniidae > Helobdella > Helobdella robusta. The sequence continues at coordinate 381,722 of NW_008705420.1, read as the reverse complement.
TGGTTGGTTGGTTGATTGATTGATTGATTGATAGATAGATAGATAGATAGATAGATAGATAGATAGATAGATAGATATTAGATAGGTAGGTTAGGTAGTTAGATTGATAGATAGGTAGGTACAGAAATAGAGAGAGATCATTTGTTAGCAATCCCATTTTTTTGATTAATAATACTATTACATAACAAATAGTGCTTCTGCCTTTGTTTACTTTCTTCATGATCTACACATTCATTATATTTTAATAATTTATAAATAATTTAATAATTTATAATTATATTAATTAAATAGTTTTTTTGTTTTATTCATTTTTTATTGATTATTTTATTATAATAATAATAATTTTATTTTATTCTGGCAGAATTTTCTATTATTATGTTATACATTTGGTTTGTTTTAATAAAATTAGAAAAGTTATAGTTGGTAGTTTTCCAAATTTCATTAATTAATAAATTCACGTCCTACCTCGAAAACCGGGTCTCTGGACGCAAAACGAAGATTGATTGATTAATTAATGAATTCAATAGTGAAATGGACATATTGTTGTAAAAAGCAGCCATTATTTTTTTTCGGAATGGCAGATTGTCTCATACATACACACATACATGCATTCATACATACGTGCTTACACACACGCGCGCACACACACACACACACACACACACACACATATATATATATATATATATATATATATATATATATATTTATTTATTTTCATATAGAACTGTCTATAAAATTTACAATTGTAATGGTCTATTATTGCTATGAATTATCACATTTGTTTAATGTGTCTTACTATTGGTTTTTGAATGTTTCGTTATGTAATTTTTTTCTGAATCATATGTTCTCTTACTCTCTCTCTCTCTCTCTCTTTTATTCTCTCTCTCTCTTTCTCTCTCTCTCACACACGCCCAATACATTAGTGACATCAAATGATTAAGATGGTGAGCATGTATATGCTAGTTAATGTGTTTGCTTGTTTGTTTGTTTCATGTTTGTGGGTATGTATGTTTGGGTATGTATTTACGTATGTATGTTTGTTGGTTCGTTCATTCGTTTGTTTGCTGGTTTGTTCATTCGTTTGTTTGTTCGTTCGTTCGTTCGTTCGTTTGTTTGTATGTGTATACCAGCAGATGAGCATGCTTTGTTGTGTGAAATGTTAGTGATGATATAAAAGCCACTGTTACATGCCTAATCATTTTGTCAAATCTTTTACTTTCATTTGATGCTGGCTGATGTTTTTATTGTTATGTATCTTTTTTGATTGATGTTGTTGATGTTGTTTTCACTGGCGTTGTTAATGTAATTTAGTTGTTAATGAGTTGTTTCCATTCCATTGATGTTATTTATGCTGTTATGCTAACTTCTGCCTTTAGCTAATTCTAGTAATTTTCAAGTGTTCCTTCTTACTTTCAAGTATTTCTGAGTTTTTCTTCAGCTATTTATAGTACTACTCTGTAACTCTGATTAGCGTTTCTAGTAAAGTTTGAAGTTCTTGAAAAGTGATAACGACAGAAATGAATTGATATGTGATGGTTTCTTTTGAACTAATTCACTGTTGTCGTTGTTGTTGTTGCTGCTATTGCTGTTGTAGTAGTAGTTGTTGTTGTTGTGGTAGTTGTTGTTGTTTTGGTGGTAGTAGTAGTATGGTTGTTGTTTTTTTTCGGAATGTCATCTCAGGCTATTAAATTTGAATGCAATATGCTGGTTGGTGTTTTCAAGTTGGTACTAACAACATTCAGACTGACAGATAGAGAGAGAGGAGAGAGAGAGA
>NW_008705420.1:368518-369749 GCF_000326865.2 Helobdella robusta | reverse complement strand
CAATCGTCATCGTCGTCATCATCTTTCTGTTTTCAACTCTGTACAATGATGCTGGTTACAAGTGCCACACTGACGTCATACTAAATGGTGATGATGACCCCGATGACGATTACGATGGCTACACTGACGGCCGTGATGATAATAATAATAATAATTATTATTATTATAATAATAATAATAATAATCAATTTAATGACGATGGTAGTCCCGATAAAAATTTGATCAGTGGTATAAGTAGTGCTAGTGGCGGTAAAAGAGGCAGCCAAAGTGGTGTAGGTGGTAGTAGTAGTAGTAGTAGTAGTGGTGGTAGTAGTAGTGGTGGTAGTAGTGGTGGTGGTGGTGGTAGTAACGACGGCGCTGTAACGAAATGGATTATTTTATTCTCCTCTATGTCCGTTGTTCTCACTACAGCTGCTTTAATATATGTGGTTAGTTTTTGAGGATGATGATGATGACGACGACGATGATGATGATGACGACGATGGTGGTGAGGAAGAGAATGGTTGTGATGGTGAAGAAGAAGATGGTGGTGAGGGTGAGTTTTTGATGAATGTGATTGCAATGTATGACGATGAAGATGACCACCGTAGTAACAATACAATACAATCAACTGATGCTAGCCTCTGCAAATGATGATATTGATGAATAAAATGATGATGTACATGATATAAATATATATATATATATATATATATATATCATGATATCTATGTGTATATATTTTTATTTTTTTTTTATTTATTTATTTTATTTTCAATAAGGGAACCAAATAAGTTTAAATGAAAAAACTTGTGGAGAGGCCACCCTAAGTACTTTACATGAGATATATATGCAATTTAAAACAGAACAGAAAATATACAAATTAAATTTCAATGCATGCAAAAATCGATAAATATAATCAGTAGGATTAACACTCGAAAAACAAAGTTAATATCTGAACATATAAGTATATACAGATATTACTAATGAATCTACAATCAAAAACAGAAAGTAGATTGGCAATATGAGATAATTTATAGTATTTGATACAATAATTAAAAGTATGGATTGATTGAAGAGATGAATAAACGAGTCTAAGTGGACAGAAACATATGCTGAATTTAAAATAATTATTAGCGATGAAATGAGCCATATATAGTGTAATATATAAAAGGTTAAGATTTAGATGGTGGTGTCGGGATCAAGCAAATTTAACCGCGATCTCAGTTTAATTTTAAAATGGTACAATTCA
>NW_008705420.1:365017-366953 GCF_000326865.2 Helobdella robusta | reverse complement strand
AAGATTGGTAATTGTCAATAGTGACGTATTGATTCCGATGTGAGAGATAACTTTGAATCCACCCGAGAGCTTCTCCTCGAATACCATAACAACTTAATTTATCAAGTAAGATGCTGTGATTAATAACGTCAAATGCTTTCGAAAGGTCTAAAAACAAACCAACTGAGAGTTTTTTGTCATTGAGTTTGGAGAGGATGTGATGGACATAATCGAGTAGAGCAAGTTCCGTTGAGTGGCTAGGGCGAAAACCATATTGGTTGTTGCAAATAATTTTATGTACTTCAAAGAAAGAAAATAGTCTGACATAAACTGCTTTTTCTAGTAATTTTGACAACGGAGACAGTAGAGAAATCGGCCTGTAGTTATTAATGTCGGCATTATCTCCTTTTTTAAATATGGGAATAACTTTCGAGGTTTTAAAGCAGTCCGGAAAAATTCCTGAACTAAGAGATAAGTTGAAAATATGTAGAAGGGGTACTGTTATATTGGATATTATGTTTTTTACAAGAAACATATTTAATCCATCATCTGAATAAGATTTCTTGTTTTTCAACTTGCCAGCTAATGTTAGCAGCTCGGAGCGAGTAATCGGATGGAAGCAGATAGAGTGAGAATTTGGCGGTGACATGTGGGACAAAGGATCTGTATCAACTGAAGGTAGGTTAGAGAGAAGTTCGTTGCTGATGTTTATGAAGTGTTCGTTAAAGTGTTTACATATTTCAAGTTTGTTTTGTACCTTATTATTGTTGATGATGAGTTTTGATATTTGTGGAGAAGAATATCTAGTATTTAAAGCTTCTTTGATCAAGTTCCACTGTGATTTAGAATCATGAATTTTATCGAAGCGGTGAATGTAGAAATCACGCTCAGTCTTTCTTTTAATCCGGGTGAAGAAATTACGATACCTTTTATAAGCAGAAATGTTGCACTGCGACGGAATTTTAAGGCTTTTGATGTAGAGTTTATGTTTAATTTTGGATAAATGGATGATGTGTTTGTTGACCCACGTTTTTTTATAAATATAATTGACTGGAAGCAGAGGGGAAACGGAGTCCAGAATATAGAAAAGAATGGCATAAAACGTAGAGCAGCATGTATTAATATTATCTTGAGTAGTGACAGATGACCAGTCTTGGACAGAAAGTTGGAGGTTGATTTTCCTAAGAGAATCAGGACAGAGATTTCTACGAAGTTTAATTGGAGCTGTTGGAATGGGGAAACAGTGATTTGGACATAAAGCGAAAATAGGAAAATGGTCGGAAAAGTCATGTAAAAGAATACCAGAAATGTGATGAGATAGATTGCTTGTGAAGATATTGTCTATTATAGAAGAGGAAGAATGAGTCACTCTGGTAGGCTGAGATATAAGAGGAACAAAGTTGAAGGAAGCCAGTAAATCGGAAAAGGAAGCAACGAGTTTATCAGAGCAGGCCTTTGAGAGATCTAAGTTGAAATCGCCGACAAGGTAAACTTTAGAATTGGTTTTAAGACTAGATAAAGCGAGGTCAAGTTTTTGAATTAAATTGGAGGGGTCAGAGTTTGGTGGTCTATAGATAGCAAATACGATGACGTTGGATTTGTGAAATTTAATTTCAATACATAGACAATCGGCGACGTCGTCCGTTGATAGGGCATTGTCGAAAAGTGTATAATCTAGTCCCAATTTAAGAAATATCCCGACACCACCACCCTTTTTATTAGATCTGTTTTTGAATAAAAAATTATAATCTGGTAAATTGATTAAATTAACCGATTCGTCGTTTAACCATGTCTCAGAAATAACAATTACATTGAAATAATTACTTATAACATTGTTTAACAATAATAAATCGTTTACTTTGTTTAATAAACTACGACTATTTATATGTAGGATTGACAAGAGGTTATTAGGTTTTAAATCATTATTATTTAACATATTCAAAAGATTATCAATGAA
>NW_008705420.1:349582-362082 GCF_000326865.2 Helobdella robusta | reverse complement strand
TTTCTTTGTTTATTTATTCATGTTAGACGATCATTTTTTTGTCATTAATTTCTTCATTCATTCATTGTGTCAACAGAGAGATTCATTTCTTTTATTTCTCCAATCAGAGAGAGGGAGAGAGAGAGAGAGAGGAAGAATACAAATTTATATCATGTTGAAGGAATGAGAAAGAAAAATGTTGAAAATTCAATTTTTTTAACGAAAAAAGACATTGGTAGATGGATGGATGAATGGATGGATAGGTGGATGGATAGATAGAGAGAGAGAAACGAAACAAGAGAGAGAGAGAGTTGAAATTTATATTTTGATTTTTTTTTAATTTTTTAAATGATTTGATTTGTTTTTGACTGTTTTTTAAGTGTTTATTTTCATTAATTCTTTTATTGTTCTACTCGTTCGTTCTTTTCTTTAATTAACCATTCATCTAATCAACTATTTTATTTCATTCATTCAATCATTTGTTCATTCATTCATTTGTTTTTGTATTAATTTATGTTTGGTGTATTTACATTTTTACATACAATATGGAATTCTTTGAATGTTTTATTTATTCTTATAGGTCGTTCAATCATTCATTCATTTGTCTATTTTCATTAATTCATTTGATCATTCGTTCATTCACCCTTCACTGAATTGTTTGTTCGTTCAATCTTGAATCAATCAATTTCGTATGCATTCACTCATTCATTCAACAATTCATTCCTGTATGCATTCATTCATTTGTTTAGTCGTATTATCTTTCAATTATCCATTCCTTCATTCATCCATTCCTTCATTCATTCATTCACTCATTCATTCTTCAGTGTAATATTCACTATAAATATTATTATGTTGTGACTTTTTATGTCAGAAAATGTGTTGTGTTTGCTTCTTTTTGTCGCTTTATCGATCTCTCTATCAATACATACATACATACATACATACATACATACGTACATACATACATACATACATACATACATACATACATACATACATACATACATACATACATACATACATATAATACAATCGAAATTGTAAAATTTTGTTTGCACGTTGTTATGGCAACCTGGGGACGCCATATGTGAAGGTATGTATGTTTGTATGTATGTTTGTATGTATGTTTGTATGCATGTATGTATGTATGTATGTATGTATGTATGTATGTATGTATGTATGTATGTATGTATATATGTATGGGTATTCACTGAAGCGAGTCTTAAAAAAATGTGATGACGAATATTGCAATGTCGATAAGGACGATGACGATTACTAATTATTATTAATTATAATAATAATAATTTTCATAATAATAATTATTATTATTATTATTATGATCATTATCAAGAGATTTATAGTAGAATCGTCATCAGGACTGATGTTAACTACGTAGAATTCTATTTTTAGAAACGCCATAATTATTATTATATTATTTATTTATGAAGAAAAAAATTATTTATAATTATGTAGCATTAATAATAGTAATAATAAATTATTATTTTTTTATTAGAGTTTTGTAGTGTAATATACTAATTCTGTGATTATCTCACGGCCAGACAAAGCGTGTTTTAATTTTTTTATTTCTCTCTCTCCTCTCTTTCTTTCTTTCTCTCTTTCTTTTTCTCTCTTTCCCTTTCTTTTTATCTCTTACTTTATTTTTTGAAAAAAATTTTCAAGAGACAGTTCTAAGCAATAGCACAGTAGCAGGCTTTTTGCTCTTCGAGACAAGGCCTTCTTAATCTTGCATTCATTTATTCATTCATTAATTCATTCATTCATTCTTCCACTCGGTTATTTATTCATTCATTCATTACTTTATTTAACAATGTATTCACTCAATCACTCATTCATTCACTCATTGCACTAATTAGCATTCCATAAGTTCACTTCGTAATCTTTACGACAGCTAAATTTAAGCTAATTATTATTATTTGTGGATGAAGGAGTCTTTTATAGTTAACAGCCTTAATGGCAATAATAATAAATCATTATTATTGTTGTTGTTGTTATCGTTGTTGTTAACGATGACGACGATGTTGTTCTTGGCGACAATTATGCTTGCGCATACACATCACCTTTGTCATTCATTTTGCAACAGCTCCTACTGAAAGAATCTGGAAATAATAAAAAATAATATTTTGCAATAATAATAGTATTGTTATTATTATTAAATTATAATATTATTATACGTACTACTGAGGATAAAATAATGATTATAAAATCGCTGACGTCATAATCTGCCTGCCAATGGAAGACGTCATCAATATGATCTTTATTATTGTTAGCGTCATCAACGTCATCTTTCATGGATCTTCAATGGCGGGATTGTTGACATTTATTCATTATCACCATCATAATAATANCAACCACATATTCANNTCGTCGTTTTAATCACCCACCACCATCGTTTTAATCACCACCACCACCATCGTTTTAATCACCATCACCACCGACCACACCTTGCAGCCATGGAAGACTGCGAAGGCTACTACATCGACTACATGTGCTTCAACTTCCGTCTGGATGGTAAAAATTGGTTCGACGCTGAGAGGACGTGCAATCAGTACTCGATCAGCGGCTACAGTGGCGCCAATCTGGCCTCCATACCAAATTCAAATCGCCAAGCTAAGCTTGTGGAGTTCATGGAGAGGTTTTCTTTGAGCGTTGTCTGGCTTGGTGCTATCGAGAACACTAATATTTGGAGATGGAAAGATGGTAAGGATTAGGAAGTGGAGGAATGAAATGATGGTGATGACGATTGAGATGTGATGGCCATGTGAATAAAATTTTCTTTTGAAGGACAACTAGATTTGCTCTCTCAAGGCTGCTATAGCAACCTGACAACAACTTCCGGTTTCTATGAGGTCACATCTAATGACGTCGTCATGGATCCAAATAAGTGGGTCACCATCATCATCATCACCATCATCGTCACCATCATCATCACCATCATCGTCACATCGTATTTCTCATTATCATTACTATCTTTTCCTCCATCATCATCATCATCATCATCATGACTTCATCATGTCAGGTGCGTTGAAATTTGCAAGAAAGGATCAAGGGGATATGCCGCCATGACGGTGCGATAGATGGATGGATGAATGGATGGATGGATGAATGGATGGATGGATGAATGGATGGATGGATGGATGAATGGATGGATGGATGGATGAACAAACGGAAAAACGAATGAGTTAATGAAATTGGCCATTGAAATTTCAGCGAATGAGCCGCTGCTATTGCGGTGACGTCATTCGAGTCTCCGACCAATCACGTAACTGCGTTGCTCCCTGCAATGTGACGTCAGAATTCGCGGGCTGGTGTGGTGCAGCTGACGACGATCGCCATTTCACCCTTTTCAGAGTCGGGGGTTAGGGTAAATGAATAAAGAATGAATGAATGAACGAACAAATGAGAGATTGATTGATTGATTAATTGATTGATGGGTGGATAAATAACGAAAGGTTAAAATGCAATGTATGAGCAATTATTAATTTTGTTATCTTAATTTATTCACCAAACTTTTCCTGACTTCTATTGGTCGCAGGGCTCGGAGCTAGATGGGGCTACAACCAGCCCGACAACCAATCAGGTAAAGAGAATTGTGCCGTCCTGGATTTGAACCTCGACGCCGGATTGGCCGATGAAAGTTGTGGCGACAAGTTCATCCATATATGCAAATTAGGTTCGCCCTGAATAACTTAGATGTTGATTTATTTTGAATAAATTTTTAATTATTTTATTTCGAAAAATTAGGTTATATATTGTTATTTTAAATTTTCGTTTACAAAACTAACAACTTTATAGCCAGCACAGCCCAGTGCCCCGCAAACTCAACCAATCCAAGCTACAGAATCATAAGCCAGAGTTGCTATTGGCTGAATACGAACCAATCGAATAAAGTCACGTGGGTGGAGGCCGACCAATCGTGTGCGAGAATGAACGGGGCTTTGATTACAGTCTCGTCGGAATATCTGCAAGTGGCTATCAGGAATTGGGTCGCTGGGACTTTTAGGTGATGATGATGATGATAATAATAATTATTATTATTGATAATAATAATAATTATTATTATTATAGTTATATATTTTTCATATTTTTTCTCTAGAACGACGAAAGTGAAGGTTTGGGTTGGCGCCTACAAAGGTGGATGGTCTTGGATGGCAAGTTGGTCATCGTCGTCGTTACCATCATCACCACCACCATTTACATCATCATTATCATCATCACCATCATCATCTTCATCACGACCACCATCATCTTCATCATCACCATCATTATAATTTTAATTGTGATCATTGACTAACTCACCAGCAAACATCACATTTTCACCGACCAGCAAACACCTTCTCCTTCACTAACTGGGCCGCAAACGAACCGAAATCATCATCATCTTCGTCGTCGTCATCATCATCGTCATCATCGCCATCATTATCATCATCGCCTCTTTGTTTGGCGTTTAATAAGAAGTTGAATTATTCCTGGTCAGCCATCCCGTGCAGCACCAGCCCCGTCTACTTCATCTGCCAGAGAGGTGATGATGACGATGGTGGTGATGGTGATGATGACGATAATGATGATGATAACGATGGTGGTGACGATGACGATGACGATGATGTGTCATTTTTATAGCGCCTTCTTATCGAGCGTTAAGTATCAGCTTTCTACAAATTAAAAACCAGAGTAGAGATGCGGGGAGTTGATATTCGTTCGGACATTTCTGAAAAACTGAACGGCCGAATTTTGCAATTTTCATTCAAACCACTACTTCCTTTGCATCCCAGATAAATGATTGTTGATTTATTGGCGGGAAATTGATTTTGGCGTCGTACATTAGCGGTTGATGCGTCTGGATTGCAACCCGAAATTGAACATAACCTCGATGAAAATTTTTGGTTTATTACGAATCGCCCACCACAACTACAACAACAATAACATCTATAACCACAACAACAACATCAATAACCACAACAACTACATCATCATTATCACCACTACAGGTTACGACTACCCACTCTTATCGGCAATTGTAACCGACCAATGGTTCGGACCTTCTCCAGTTTACAGTCTCGACGAGACCTGGTTCGATTCCAACTTCAACCCGTATTACAAAAACGTTCCGCAAACTACTGCCGCTGCAACTACTACTTCTACTACTACTACTTCTACTACTACTACTACTACCACAACTTCTACTACTACTACTACTACTACTACTACTACTACTACTACTACTACTACTACATCAACTACTACAACTTCTACCACTACTACAACTTCTACTAAATATATCGATAATATTCTAACGAATCCGACAACTATTGACAACAACAACAACAATAATAATAATAATAATAATAGCAATGGTAACGATTACAATAATTATTATAATAATAACAACAACAACATGTCCCCACAAAATGTTCTGGCCGGTGAATCTACTGGAATGAGTGCTGTAAAAATTAGTCAGCCATGATGATGATGATGATGGTGATAGTGATGATGATCGTGATAGTACTGATGATGATTGTGATAATGATGATGATCGTGATAGTACTGATGATGATTGTGATAGTGATGATGACGGTGGTGATGATGATGATATATATATATATATAATATATATATATATTGTTATAACATATCGTCATCATCATCACCGTTACAACTGTCATCGTCATCATCATCATCTTTGTCGTCATCATCATCATCACAGCTGTCATTGCATTTGTGGTGGTCCTGGGCTTACTCATTCTCATCATCTGCCTCCTCTGCATCATCTGCTGTTTCATCTGCAATAAGAGGTGATGATGATGATGTGCTGATGTTGATGGTGATGATGATAATCGTGAAGGTTGTATAGTTTATATAATACACGTGTGTGTGTGTGTGTGCGCGTGTGTTTGTGTGGTTTTTTGTAAGTTTTGTGAGTTCAAGAGAAAATGGCCGGAAAATGGTTAAACAGAAGTGAGACGATCGTAAACCGGGGCGTTCAGTTTCAATTTAAATATCTGATAAGTACTTAGGAAACAATTTATATTGAGACTTATACATAAATGGGCAAATTTTAAAAATTATTCAATATTTTAAAGGTAGCCAGTGCGAGAGAACAAGATATGGAGATATATGAGAAAAGAAAGGGGCACGAGCAACTAGACGAGCAGCAGAGTTAAAAGTTTTACTTAAAGGATAGAGTATAGAATCAGGAAGGCCATAGTAGAGCGAGTTACAATAATCAATCCTAGATAAGACTAACGAAGTAACAAGAAGGAGAAGAGTAGGATTGTCAAGAAAAGGCAAGTTTTTTTTATTCTACGCAGAAAATTAAAACAAGAGCTTCTAGCGACACTATTAATCTGAGAAGAAAGAGACATGCTAGAATCAAAGATAAAGCCTAGACTACGAAACTTGTGAAAAACATCAAGAGTTTTAGAATCAGGCAAGTAAGATAATAGGAGGAATAGTAATAGAGTGTTTAGATTTATTAAAAAAATTTAATTTAAATTTAGAACGATTAAGTTTAAGACACATAGAGTCAGACCAAGCGATAACTGAAGAAAGACATATAGATAGATTATGAAGAACACTATTGAGATTAGATGGAGAAAAAGAAATATAAACTTGCTCACTCATTCATTCACTCAATCACTCATTCATTCATTTCACTCCCTCACTCGTTCATTTCACTCACTCACTCATTCACTCATTCGCAGATTCAAAGTGGGGACGGTGAAGGGTATCGACGCCCGACCAGTGGCGCACTTGCCACAAAACAAACTCGACTATATGACGTCATCGTCCAAGGAAAATTTGAAGGAACACGATCAGCTGGATATAAAAATAGATGAATGAATGAATAAATGAATGAAGGAATGAAAACCTGAATAAATGAATGAAGGAATGAAAACCTGAACGAATGAATGAATGGTTAAATGATTGATTGACGGACCTATAAATGAACGAATTGGATCTTCATCGTCCAAATGAAATTTTATAAGGTAACGATTAGTTGGATAGAAAGATAGACGGATGGATGATCTGACAGAAGAATGAATGAGTGAATGAATGATTGAATGAATGAGTGAATGAATGACGATAATTAATAACGGTGGAATGTACGGATGAAAGTGAACTGATAACGATACTAACCAATGTTACCTTTCAACACTTACTTTTTTCAATTTTAATCGACACTTGAAACTTTTTAATTCGTTTTTTCATTCATTCAATTTCTCATTCTTTCATTTCTTCTTCAATTCATCCATCACTTTCATTCACTCACTCATCCATCTATAAGTTTAGCAATTCTTTTACATATCATACTATCAATCTATTAATTCGCTTATTATCCGTTTCTTCATTCATTCATCCATCCATTCATTCATTCGTTCATTCATTCACTCTTTTTTTCCAATTCCTAATACCGATTCGACTATTTCTTTAGCACGTATCAACCGATCAGCACATAAAGAACGCAAAAACTACCAACAACAGCTCTGTAATATTCTGCCATTTAACAATAATAATAAGAATAGTTATAGTAATAATAATAATAGGAATAATAATAATAGTAACGATAATAATAATAGTTATAATATTAAGAATAATAATATGAATAGTTATAATAGTAATAATTGTTGTTGCATACGGAGAAATATGAAATAATTACAGCCCAGTGGTAATAATGATGATACATGGTAATGATGATACAGATTAATAATAATAATAATTATTATTATTATTTTGTTCACGGGTATCAACGACGACAACAATTATAACAGTAGAGAGAGAGAGAGAGAGAGAAAGAGAGGGGGGGGGGGGGAAGAGAGAGAGAATTAGAAATTAAATTCTGAAAATAATTTCAATCATGCTATGAATATATTAAAAGAATGAAAGAAAGAACGAATGAATGAATGAAAAAAATAGTATCGATCGACGTCATCAATTGCGTCATCAGCAACAGCCAATAGGAAAGCTTCTAGCAATGGTGATGGCTTGTTTGATATTATTACCAACTTGACGGAAAAGAATTATGAAAAATAATATTATTTCGGTTATAATAATTATAACTGTCATTCTTGCTTGGGTTTCTACTACTACTACTACTACTACTTCTACTACTACTACTACTTCCACTACTACTACTACTATTACTAACAGAAAAGCAATGGATTTATATAAGAAAAATAATGTATGTAAGCTAGAATAAAGGTTAAAAAGCAGTGTTAATTATGTTAAAGTAAAATTATTCCATTTTGTTGCAATCATCATCATCATCATCGACATCATTATCATCAGCGTTGTTATTTTTATTACTATTATTAATATCATCGTCATCATCACCGCCATCATCCAGGCTGATTCCTTTTAAGGCCTTTTGTGATTCGAAGACCCAGGATTCAACCCTGTTGGCCACGATATCGTTGATTGACAAGTCGGCGTCCAATGAATTTCGAGTATTTCCTGGCGGTAGGCGGGACTTATTTTTGACGTTTTTGGTGTTAATTTCGTCGTTGCCGTTTTTAATTCTGTGAAAGTTATTTACAAATCTAGCCAATAGTACTTCATCATTTTCAGGAGGAAGTCTCTGATTGGCTGAGTCAAACTCAAACTGAGGGCCCTGGTTGACTGCCTCAAATGGAAGTCTCTGATTGGTTGATTCGGACTGAAGACACGTTTTAATTGGTTGTTGTATTTTTAGATTTTTTTCCGATTGGTTGGGTCTTTCAGTCTCATTTCGTGATTTCCAACGTTTTTTCTTTAGCGGTTTTTTCGTTGTGCTAATCGTGTTTTCTTCAATATCGGCATCATTACCATCATCATCGTCGTCGTCGTCGTCATCATCGTCGTCGGCGTCATTTTTTTCGTCGTCGTCATCAGAAGCTGTGGCAGTAGCGACATAGTTTTCATATATTTTTGATAGCTTCCTATTTAGTGAGGAGCTCTTGTCATTTTTTGACTTCTTCGACCTGCTATCATCATCAGCATCATTACGACGACTACTATCATCATCGTCGTCGTCGTCGTCATCATTATTTTCAACAATATCGCTGAGTGTTTTCTCGTATTTGTTGACGTTGTTGTTGACGTTGTTGTTGTTGATGATGCTGATGTTGTTGTTGATGTTGTTGATGTTTCTATTAACGTTATTACTATTGTCATTGTTGGCCAATTTGAAACCATCACTATCAGTACCGCAATGATTTTTATCATCATCATCATCGTCATCCTTATCATCATCGTCGTCGTCTTTCCTGCTAATATTATCACCATCATCTTCACCATCGCTGCAACCAACATTGTTATCACCACAACCACCATCATCATCATTATTATTATCATCATTATTATCATTATTATTATTGTTTTTAGTAAGGTTACCGGCCTTGCTGTCGGTACCGGTTTTATTCCGATCGCGATCGTCCCGAACCGTTTCCTCGACTGCGTTGACATCCGTATTATTGTCGGTATTATTGATACCGATACCAGTGTTGATACCGGTATCGGTGTTGATACCGGTATCGGTGTTGATACCGGCCAGTTCGATTTCCGACTCGGACAGCGGCAAATGCTCTGATATCGGCTCAGATAGGACGCTGCTGACGAATGATATAGCGCTGCATGCTGAGGGCGTTCGCGAGTGGCCGAGATGGGGGAAGATTTTTTCCAGATTGGGAAAGATTGGTGCTATAAATGGCAGTTGCTGCTGTGGCTGCTGTTGTTGTTGTTGTTGTTGCTGTTGTTGTTGTGGAAGGGATGATGTTTGTTGTTGTTGTTCTTGTGGTAATGATTGCTGTTGGTTTGTGTTATTGCTATCATCATCATCATCATCATCATTATTATTATTATTATTATCATTATTATTATTATTATTGCTATTGTCATCATCAACATTATCATCATCATCATTATTATTATTATTATTATTAGTAGTAGTAGTAGTAGTAGTAGTAGTAGTAGCAGTATTATTATTATTAGTAGTAATATTAGCATCGCCACAGAAATTACTAATTAAATTATCATCAGCGGCAGTAGTAGTAGTGGTTGTAGTAGTAGTAGTAATAGCAGCAGTAGTAGTAGTATTAGAAGCAGCAGTAGTAAGGGTTGCTGCTTCAATCACTTCAATTTCATTATTGTTGTTGCTGTTATTTTCTCTGAGACTCTGAACCATGTCAGCGTATGTCAGTCTGGCTTTTTCTGTCAACTTCTTCAAGATTTCAAAATTCTCCTGAGAACAAATATAAATAATATTAATAATTATGGTTATAATAAAAATAATAACTATAATAATAATAATTAATAATAATATTAATAATTAACTGACGATAATGGCAATAAGAGGAATACGAATAACATTTGCATATGAATGACGATATGGATAAGGTTTGCACATGCATTCGAAGCTGGCAACTGCGACTCAAGAGCCGGCGACTTTAACCATAAGACTAACGAACCTCGACGCCTTCGGTACTAAATATCCCTACGACACTGACTGGCACTAGTTTAGCACACGCCTTGCCGAGTGCTCGTCTGCCGAGGGCGAAGATGAAGACGACATCTTGCTTCTGGCACATCTCTATTATCTGGTTCAAGGAGTCTTCCAGACAGCCTGATGTGAGTGGAGTTAAGTGGATGATTGAATTTGATTGACTGGTTGGTTGGTTAGTGAGTTGATTTGGTTGGTTGGTTGGTTGGTTAGTGATTTGATTTGATTGGTTGGGTGGTTGAATAATTGATTGGTTGGTTTGTTGTGTGATTGGTTAAATGATCTATTGGTTGATCAGTTGAGAGCGGGCAAGACTGAGTGATTGGTTGATAGTAAACATTCAACATTCCTTTCTGCACCTTCCATCATTCATTCATTCATTCATCCATCAGTCCATCCACTAACTGACCCTTGGAGTTATTCTGCTCCAAATTAGGGGAGATGATGACGCCCACGAGGTGGTTCATCTTCAGGTGCTTCGCCACCTCCCTCAGACCCAACACGAACCTCTTCCTACGCTTTGCCTGCTCAAATTTTATCATCATCATCATTATTATTATTTATTATTATTATTATTATTTGACCTTGCCGGGGTCAACGAGGTAGAGGTCTTCCTGGTATCGAACGAGGTCCTGGAGAAGTTGCTGGCACCTGTCGTCGATGTCTTTATCCAGCACTTGGTTGCAGTATCTGAAAGTGATGGTAGTGGCGACGATGGTGGCGACAGTGGTGGTGGTGGTGATAGTAGTGATTTAGATGATGAAGCGGTGCTACTGATGATGATTATGATGATGATGAAGAAGATGATGAAGACGACGATGGTGATTTTGAAGGAGAAAAAACTTACTCTCTGAACCTGCTACTGTGAATTTTGTCTGCAAAACCTCTCAAACCACCACCTCCGCCATCATTTTTCGCGCCAATTCGAACTTTTGCGCTTTTTTCATTTTTCGCGCCATTTCCATCGTAATTCATGGTATCAGTCGTTGTAGTTGCTGGTGTGGGAATGACGTCATCCTGAGAGTTGAATGGCGGCGTGAAATTGTAGGGAGATAATTGGCTCATTGGTGAGAGGGAATCGTTGTTGTTGTTGTCGTTGTTGTTGGGAATGGCTGAAAAATTTGTTGTTGTTTGAGTGTTGGGGTCGGCTATCTCTGTGAGGTTAGTGTTCTCTAGAAGTTTTTCGTCATCTATCTCAACGAAATGTAAGCAGTCTGCTGTTGTTGATGCTGCCGTTGTTGTTGTTGTTGATGTTGTGTTTGGTGACGTCATCGTTGTTGATGAGATTGGTGACGTCACTGTTGTTGTTGGTGCGTATGGCGACGAAGCCGGCGTTGTTGCAAATACGTTCGATTGTTGTTGTTGTTGTTGATGTTGTTGCGATGAATCTGTTGTACATATATCTTCATTGATTAGTTGTTGATGTTGTTGTTGTTGTGGATGTTGCTGATGTTGTTGTTGATGTTGTTGTTGTTTAACCAGGAGTATCTCTCTCAAAATGATCTCTCTCTCTTTCGTTATTTCCTCCATCTCCTGTGCGACCGCCTTGTCAACAAGTTGTTGACGTTTTTGCTGCTTTCGCTTGTTGTAGTTGTTGCAGCCGTTGAAGTTGCCGCCGATGTTGTTGAAGTTGTTGATGTAGTTGTTGCAGTTGACGAGGCGTGTATCGAAGTAGTCTGAGGGGGAAGAAAAATGTGATTTATTATCATTGCCATCATCGTCGTCTTAACAGTCACAATCATCTTCATCATCATCTTCTTCTTCACCATCATCATCTTCTTCTTCACCATCATCATCTTCTTCGTCACCATCATCATCTTCTTCTTCACCATCATCATCATCTTCTTCATCATCACATCATCATCATCATCGTAGTTGTTTCGGCGGAGTAGCGAGAAGAGCCGGCTTCATTAACATGATGAAAAAAGAACTGGGCGAGATTATGCTGCTTGACGCCGGCGACCAATTTCAAGGTGACGTCATGATGACGTCATTATTTTTATTATTGTTATTGTTGTTTTTGTTGTTG
>NW_008705420.1:345685-349532 GCF_000326865.2 Helobdella robusta | reverse complement strand
TGATGTTGTTGTTGTTGTTTTCGTCGTTCTGTTGTTGATTATTGTCGATCAAAACTTTGGCCACGTTTAAAATTTTGTTGAATTCTTTTTCAACTTCAAAACATTTGTCTAAATTGTTATTATTATTATTATCCTTATTATTTTTTTTAGTAGTTGTAGTAGAAGTAGTAGTAGTAGTAGTAGTAGTAGTAGTAGTAGTAGTAGCGGCACTAAATTCACTTTTCAACAAACTTGATGTTTTGTCATTTTTATTTTGTCTCCTCTTTCTATCAGTAATGACACTGTTGCTAATGTTGTTGTTGTTGTAGTAGTGGCTTATGTTGTTGTTGTTGTTGTTGTTGTTGGCGTTGTTGTTGTTGTTTAGAAGTGGATGATTTACCTTAGGGTTAATGTTATATATACTGGAATAATTGTTAACGTTGTTGTTGTTGATGTGTTGTTGTTGTTGTTGTTGCAGATGCTGTTGAAGATATGGGTATATAAAATGTTGTTGTTGATGTTGCTGCTGATGTTGTTGTTGAATGATTTGAACATTTGCAGGAGGATTTAGTATAGATTGTTGTTGTTGTTGTTGTTGTTCTGGAGAACTGTCCAGTGTATCTGTTGATTTGTTGTTGATGCTGCTGTTCTTATAGCCATTGTTGTTATTGTAGTAGTAGTTGTTGTTGTTGATGTTGTTGTTGATGTTGTTGTTGCCGAAAAATGTACTTGGAAATTGCAGTAAAGTTTTACAAGATATTTTTTGATTGAAGTCTGTATTGAAATAAATAAACAATGACATTACTATTTTTGGTCATCATTATCATCATCGTCCTCATCATCATTATCATCATCGTTCTCATCATCATTATCATCATCGTTCTCATCATCATTATCATCATCGTTCTCATCATCATTATCATCATCGTTCTCATCATCATTATCATCGTCATCATCGCAATCATCGTCATTACCGGTTTGAAGAGAAACGTCTTTGTATATCTTGACTTTTTTTATTTCATTGTTAAGTTGTTGATGTTGTTGTTGATGTTGTTGATGTTGTTCCAGGCAATAATTACCGTCATAAATATAAGGCTGTTGTTGTTGTTTTTGATTATGCAATTGAATAAATTGATGAGTTCTTAAACTGTTGTTGTTGTTGGGATCAAAATATGATTGTTGTTGTTGATGTTGCTGTTGATGTAACAATTGTTGTTGTTGCAAATAAACCATCTGCATATGCTGTTGTTGTTGTTGTTGTGTCGTTGTTGTTGATGTATATGTAGGCAACTGTATGATGGGTAGTGATATGCAAGAGCATTGATGTTGCTGTTGTTGATGATGTTGTTGATGATGTAATAATAATTGTTGTTGTTGCTGTTGAGGTAACAGTAGCAGTTGTTGTTCTAGTGGCAGCTGTTGTTGTTGTTGTTGTTGTTGTTGCAACAGTTGATGTTGTTGTTGTTGCGGTGGCAACAAAAATGGCGACTGAAACTGTTGAAAAATTTGCGTAGGTTGCTGTGGCAGTAGTAACTGAGGCTGCAGTTGTTGTTGCTGCGGAAATGCTGGCTGGATTGGTGTTGCTGTTGAGAAAAGATGTTGTTGTTGCAAAAAATTGTTGTTGTTGTTGTTGTGTGTTGTTGTTTGGAACGACAAATGGGTAGCAACTGTATACATAATTCGGGAATTCAGTTTTAGGATCATACGGACCGACATCATTATCATTGTTGTTGATATTAATAATGTTAATATTGTTATTATTGTTGTTGTTGTTGTTGTGGCTTTCAAAAGATATCTGATGATTTTTTGGAATGTTAGCACCATTACTATTGGCTGATTCAACCCTTTGATGATGATGGCCAGGGTTGGGGTTAGGGTGCTGCTCGAGTGGAACATTTGGAATTGGGAAATTTTGGGTCAACAATAATTGTTGCTGATTGGCCATTATAATTAATTAATTAAGTGATTAATTAATTCTTAATATAATTAGTTTTTGTTGTGGAATTAGATAGTCATTTTTCCTAATCAGTTAATTAAATAGTTTTAAAGAAAGTAAACTAATTTAAATTCCCATATTTTGTGTATTATATATATAATATATTTATTCTGAATTAGTGAATTAGTTGTTAGTAACTTTTTTAGCCTAACCCTAACTAACCCATAACAACACCATATTGAATTTTTTAACAATTGTTAATTTTTAAAACAAAGTCGCAACAAAATTACTCATTTGTATACAATACTTTTACATTTTTCTTACAATTTGAGTTTACTAATTTACTTACAAATAGTTTAAAAAATATTTACAACAGCAAAAGAAGCAAGAAAAAGATCAAAGATGAATTTTTAAAAAATTAGTTTAATAATTTAGTTAGTTGGAACTTCTGGAAGATAAGCTATGTCATTTTTATTTGTTATCATTAATAAAATTTAAAATAATAAATTAATGATTAATTAAAATTTATTAATAAACTTGATAAATTTGATAAAATTTTTTAATTTAATAAAAATTAATTATTAAATAATTAAAAATAAAAATAGGAAATTAAAAATTTTTTATAGATGAAATTCTCATTTTTGATGTTTTTCCATTAAAATATTAATATTAGTTTTATAATTTGTCTAAAAATAAAATAATTCTCTAATTCGCCATTTGTCAGATTCTTGTTTCCCAATTTTGTTTTGATGACTTGAATTAGCTTTTAAATTTTCATACAAGTTAAAAATGAACTACTTTTATTACTTTTAAATTTAATTAAAAAATAAAATAAAAATTATATTTTTATTAAATTTAAATTGTTTTTTTTAAATAAATATATAAAATTGTTTTTTAAAAAAATTTTATTTTTTAAATTTCCGAATTACATACTTTACCATAGTTAACTTTTGGTGGCAAATACGAAAAAATTTAAAGTGAAACTCAAACTCAAAAGTATTTAATTATTTTTATTTAACAATTAATTGACATCTTTTTTATTTCAAAAGATTAAATTTTTAATCAAAAACCTGAATTTCGAAAATAATACACTTAATTCAGAAAACTTTTTTCTCTACAGTTCGATCATGGTTCGGACGCCCCATAGTAGGAATACCGCCAACAAACGAAAAAATTTTGCTCCCGGCCGGAAGGTGGCCTCCCCAAAGGTGCAGTACACTGATTTACTAATTTCTGTGATTAGTGAAACATAAGATTATTGAAAATAGTTCAGAATTTTATTTAAAACTTTTTTTTTACTTGTAACATTTGTATATTAATTAATTAATAATTTAATAATTAAACTTTATAATTCATATTTATTAATCTTCTAAGTAAATAAAGCGCTTAGTTTTTTCACAATTTTAAATATTTTCAATCAGTTATTTCAGATCTGATCTGAGGCAAAAATTAATGAAATTATAATTTTAATAAGTGGTAAATAAAAGAAATCATGTCATTATGATCATCATTATGATTATATGCTGAGTTTTTCTTTTAATTAAATTAGATTATGATTAATTAAGTGAAGAAATACCTACAAATATTGAAATAATTTTAAATTAAAATGAATTTAAATTAAAGGAAAAATCTACAAGAAGGGATGTAGTAGATGATAATGAAGCTATGGGACAGTCTGATTCTACTCCTGTTGCAAAAAGTCAGTTGGCTGGCTGGTCGGTTGGTTGTTCAGTTGGCCTCTTGGTTGGTTGGTTGGTCAGTTGATCGGTCAATCGGTTGGTTGGCTGATTGATTTCTTAGTGGAATAATTAATAAATTAATTGGTTGGTTGGTCAGTTACTAAATTGATAAGCTGGTTGGTTAGTTGACTGGCTGGTAGATTGATTAATTGTGGTTTGAATGATTCAGTCTATGATTATTCATAACTACTAA
>NW_008705420.1:342641-345635 GCF_000326865.2 Helobdella robusta | reverse complement strand
TGTATTTTCCCATTACTGAAAAGCTCGAAGATATCGGCCGGGCACTAGAGCGCTGAAGGAAATTAGGAAGTATCAAAAGACTACAAATCTACTTCTACGGAAACTTCCGTTTGCAAGAGTGGTCATTATCTTAATTATCATTATTGTTATCGTTTTGTTGTGTTATAAGTTCATTTTAAAATTTTGTAATAATTTTTTTCCTTATATTTAGGATGACTTTAAAATTTGTAGCATAGCATGATTAAGATATAATTATACTATATATATATTACAACCATTTATAAAATTTATTAATTATATTATGGATAATTATTCGAAAAATTATAATTTTTCTAGGTCAAAGAAGTGTGTGATGACCTATTTCCCCAGGGAGGGTTGAGGTGGCAGTCGCTGGCAATCGAGTGTCTCCAAGAGGTCAGTGCTTTTTATTATAATTAGGCTTCATAATTATTTTTAGTGAAGTTTTTTTAGCTATGATCACTTAACTTTATTTCTTCTTTCACTAAATTTACCTTCCTTCACTCTCTCTTTCTCTCACTCTTTCTCTCACTCTTTCTCTCTCTCTTTCTCTCTCTCTCTCTCTCCCTCTCAAATCATGATATATTTATAATAATTTATTAATTATTATTCATAGTAATAGTATAATGTACAAATTATTTATCTCTCTCTCTCTCTCTCTCCTAATTAATATTCATAAGATCAGCGAGGCGTACCTCATCAGGCTGTTCGAAGATTCTAATTTATGCGCCATCCACGCCAAAAGAGTCACCATCCTTCCGAGAGACATCCAATTGGCTCGCAGGATTCGAGGGATCGAATGACGTCACGAATTTTAATGAGGCAACGCCTTGAATTGTGGAGATTGTATGAGTACTAGTAGCTAGCCAGTGATATTTTTGGTTTTTACCCTAAAAAAGTGTGTGGGCGGTTTGATTGATTGAATAGACAGTCGCACGGTTAGTTGATTGATGATTAGTTTGTTCATTGATTGATTGATGGATTGGTTGGTTGGTTGGTTGGTTGACGAATGATCAGCTAGTCGACCGAATTGTTCTTTAATTGACTAAATTAATAGTTGATGAATCAATGATTGGTTAGTTGGTTGATTAGTTTATAAATTGATTGATTGATTTTGATTTTAACTGTTTTTTAACACTTTTTTAAATTTTAAGTTAGTATTAATTTCGTTACCTTTGATATATACTTGATCTTTTTCAAATTTTTCAACCGATTAATGGACATATATATATATATATATACTAAATGTTTTAGCAACATTATGTGTACAACAACAGTTTTATATATATACACAGATCAGTTTTTATTGATATAGTTGTCATTTTAAATGTTTATATATATATATGTATGTATGTGTGTGTGTGTATGTATGTGTGTGTTTGCGTGTGTATATATGTAACTTAGTGCCTTTGTTTTTTCTTTCACAACATTTATCCTTTTTCTCTCTACTTGTCTTTCTCTCTCTATCTATCTTATCCATCTATCTATCCATCCATCTATCTATCCATCTATCTATCTATCCATCTTATCTATCCATCTATCTATCTATCCATCTATCTATCTATCTATCTATATTTTATCTACTTTGTATTTTACATATTTTTCGAAACATTAATGGAGAGTGACGTCATTCCCTATTCGACTACCTCTTTCTTCTTCAACCTTCCTACATCTTTGACTGCTAAAATTGACAGGTAAACAATTCCTTCTTTTAATATTATCATCATCATCATCATCATTATTAGCCCATCCCTGACCCTAGAAGTTAACTTGAATAGCGAATCTTAAATAACGACATGTTGGTTTCATTCTCTCTTCTTTCTTTAACGCAAATTGGCAAACTTGAACAAACAAAAAGTTGTAATATAAGTTATAATTTTAACTTTATTGTCTTAAAAATCGAACTTATATGCAAGTATATTGTATATATAGATATAAAGACTATATATATATATATATATATATATATAGATATAAAGACTATATATATATATATATATAAATGTGTGTGTATGTGTATACTATTTATATACGTGTGTGTGTGTGTGTGTGTGTGTGTGTGTGTTTGTGTATATATACAAATGTACAACATATGTCCTCGTATATATGTATTTATACATTTTTCAAGATGTGTTTGTTTTTGCGTGTGTGTGTGTGTATGTGTGTGTGTGTGTGTGTGTGTGTGAGTGAGTGTTTATATACATATGCAACGTATTTGAACACTGAAATACATAATGACCGACGAAAATGATTGAAAAACCGCGAGCGAAACACGATGTATCAAGTAAAATAAGTGAAGAGCCAGTGAAAAATATTCTTTCTCTGAGTTACCTGGTTGAAATACAACCGCCATTATAGGCGTTTGAGTTACTGGCATACGTGCAAGATGGCGACGGTATCATCGTGACGTCATTATTCAAAAAACAGGGATGGCAGGTCGAATCGCATTTACTATTATTCGTCGGTAAGTAGTAACCGTAATATCCGGTTTTCAGGTGATAATAATTGCTCGCCTCCCGTTGGTTGAAAAAATACGGCGGAACTGGATTTCTGGCAGCGGCCATGATGATCCGGATGTCCGGATTAAGCTGCGGGTAAAACGGTAACTGGGGAATACAACATGGCGAATAGAGTGGAGGAATCGGATATAAGGGATGCTGTTTTCGAGATGGCGAGTAGCTAGTGACGTCATTCGTTTCGTCATTGTCAAATTTTTCCAGTTTTCTTTTGAGGTTAGATGATGATGATGGAGATAACGATGATGACGAGGACAACGATGATGATGATGGCGATGTTTGTTGATTTTGTTGTACGAGGTCCTCTTCTTTAGACATCCATGGAAAGTGAAATATGGATTTGTTGTTGTTGTTGTTGTTGTTGTTGTTGTTGTTGGGATTAGTAGTGTTATTATTGTTATTAACGTTATTATTATTGTTATTATAATCGTTGACGTTGTTATCTTCAGTGTAATTGGCC
>NW_008705420.1:332632-336745 GCF_000326865.2 Helobdella robusta | reverse complement strand
AAGAAAGATGGCAGTTGCACTCACTCACTCACTCACTCACTCACTCGCACATACACACACACACACACAAATATAAACACACACACACATACACACAAATATGAACACACACACACACACACAAATATGAACACACACACACATACACACAAATATGAACACACACACACACATACACACAAATATGAACACACACACACATACACACAAATATGAACACACGCATACACGCGCGCGCACACACACGCGCAGCTAAAGTTCGGTCGTAAATTTTACGCATGTTATAGTCGTCGGCGGCGAATAAATGATGATGATAATGGTGGTGGTGGTGGTGGTGGCGACAAAGACTGCAAAGATGTTAATTATGAAACCGCTGTCGTCATTCTTCCATTCGTTCATTCTTTCACTCGTTCGTTCATTCGTTAGTTTGTTGTTTCATTCATTCATTCATTCATTCATTCATTCATTCATTCATTCATCCGCCCATCAATCAATCATTCAAATTATGTCGGCATCATTTTGATCATTATCGTCGTCGTCGTCAACATCTTCAGTTTTTTATCCATCCATCCATCCATCCATCCATTCATCGAATCATTCATTCATTCATTCACCCATTCATTCATCCATTCACCAATCAATGAACCAATCAACCAAATAACCTTCATAGAGTTTGGAGCATTGTTATCTTCATCATCGTCGTCGTCGTCTTTATCACTGTTCTCACTGTTATACATGGGGCAATCGTTATCATTACTATTACCACTACCACCGCTACTACTACTATTACTTAAATTATTATTATTATTATTGTTGTTGTTGTTGTAGTTGTTGTTGTTGTTGAAAATGTGGCCGAGATGGTAGTGATGAAATAACATTTGCCGCGGATCATGATAAGGATGTGTAAAATGATACTTATCACTACTACTACCACTACTACCACAACTACTACTACTACTACCACCGCCAGCTATATTACTACTACCACTACCGCCACCATAAAAATGTAAGCTACTACTACTACTACTACAACTGAAATTAACATTATTATAGATATTATTGATGTTGTAGCTACTACAAATGCCACCGGTATTAACGCTATTGCCGCTGCTACCATTACCACTGTGACTACTACTACTACTATTACTGCTGCTGCTGAAGCTACTGCTGCTACTACAGCCGCCACCGTAATTAATAATACTACTACTATAGTTAGCAGTATTACTTACATTGTAATTAGCAATGTTACCGTTATAATTGTTCATACCACTATTAAAATTATTACTGAAGCTAGTAACACCACTACTACCACCACCACTGTTATTACTACTACTACTGCTGCCGCTGCCGCCGTTACTACACTGGCCACAGCCACACTTGAGCGGATTCGTCTGCAAGATTCCCTTGGCTATGAGAACCTTCAGACTCTTGCCGTGATGCTTTATGCTACGCTTCCAGTCCTTGGCAGTTTCTCTCCCACTTATGAATTGAAACTCGTTCGGGGTAAGCCATGACCCGTCGAAGTATACGCATGTACCTTTGCTACCTGTGAATACAAGGGGGGGAGGTGTTTGTGGGTTAGTAAGGGAGGAGGGGGAGGGATTTTTTGGGAGTTGGGTGTGAGTATCACGGACTATCAATCAATCAATCAATCAATCAATCAATCAATCAATCAATCAATCAATCAATCAATCAATCAATCAATCAATCAATCAATCAATCAATCAATCAATCAATCAATCAATCAATTAGCTTATAAGCGCTATTTCCGCGATGTTCAATAGCGCTCCTCAATGAATTTTGAAAACAGATGGGTCTTGAGATCCGCTCTGAACTTCGCAAGTGATGGAGAAGTAGTCAGAGAAGGAGGTAGAGAGTTCCAGAGAAAAGGACCAAAAACAGCAAAAGCAGATTTGGCAAGAGTGTTTAACACGAGTTAAGAAGAAGCGAGAAGAAGAAGACGATCGTAAACCGGGGCGTTTAGGTTCAATTAATATATCTGATAAATACTTAGGAAATAATTTAGATTGAGACTTATACACGAACGTGCAAATTTTAAAAATTATTCAATATTTTAAAGGTAGCCAGTGCGAGAGAACAAGATATGGAGATATATGAGAAAAGAAAGGGGCACGAGCAACTAGACGAGCAGCAGAGTTAAAAGTTTTACTTAAAGGATAGAGTATAGAATCAGGAAGGCCATAGTAGAGCGAGTTACAATAATCAATCCTAGATAAGACTAACGAAGTAACAAGAAGGAGAAGAGTAGGATTGTCAAGAAAAGGCAAGTTTTTTTTATTCTACGCAGAAAATTAAAATAAGAGCTTCTAGCGACACTATTAATCTGAGAAGAAAGAGACATGCTAGAATCAAAGATAAAGCCTAGACTACGAAACTTGTGAGAAACATCAAGAGTTTTAGAATCAGGCAAGTAAGATAATAGGAGGAATAGTAATAGAGTGTTTAGATTTATTAAAAAAAATTAATTTAAATTTAGAACGATTAAGTTTAAGACACATAGAGTCAGACCAAGCGATAACTGAAAAAAGACATATAGATAGATTATGAAGAATCGGATATGTTTTTAGAAATGAAAATTTGAAATTTGTTCGGGGTTAGCCAGGGTTCAACTGGGGTCTTGGGGCAAATTGGGGTCAAATATTGCGTGCCACGCAACGATGATGATTATTAATAAATTATGATAATTAATAATTAAAAGCATAAATTATGATAATTTTTTATACCTAATTGCAGACGACTCATGTAGAGATAGGCCGTGTTCTGCCCGCACGTTACCTCCAACATCAATTCATCTGTGTTGTTGATGTTGTGGTTGTTGTTGTTGTGGTTGTTGTTGTGGCTTATTTTGTTGCTGTTGTTCATGTTGTTGTTGTTGTTGTTGCTGCTGTGTTTGATATTATTCTCTGTGCAAATTACGACTGGATTGACATTATTTGAAAAGATATTTGATGATGTCGTTGCTGGGGCAGCTACTGTGGCTTCTGTTGTGGCTGCTGTTGATGATGATGATGATGCCATTGTAGATGATGATAAAGATGTTGTGGTTGTTGTCCTTGATAATGATGTTGTGGCTGTTGTTGATGATGATGATGTTGTTTTTGATGACGACGACGACGAAGATGGCGAACTCGATAACAATCGTGATATATTTAATGACGTTAAAACCGATGACGACGACGATGATGATGATATTGTAGTTGTTGTTGTTATTGTTGTTGTTGATGATGACGATGTTATTGTTGTTGTTGTTGTTGATGATGACGACGACGATGAAGATAATTTAATTATTGACTCGAATAAATAGTTCGCAGTTGATGACATTATAGAAAATGGGCTAATATTTTTGTTGTTGATGTTGTTGTTGTTGCTGTTGTTGCTGTTGTTGATGTTGTTGATGTTATTGATGTTGTTGTTGATGTTGTTGTTGCCACTGCGATGATGAATTGTTGATGGTTTTTGTTCTTTAGTTACGAAGTGAACGTTACTGTTGGTGTTGGTTCTGTTGATGTAATCTGGATTGCTGTTAATGTTGTTGTTGTTGATGTTGTTGTTAAATTTGTTGTTGTTGTTGTTAAATTTGCCGTCGATGTTGTTGTTGATGTTAAATTTGTTGTTGTTGTTGATGTTGTTGTTGACGAGTTTCAGTGTTACGTTATTACAAATGTAATTTTTTCCTCTTTGATTCTGGCTATTGTTGAAGTATTGTTGTTGTTGATGAATTTGTTGTTGCTGCTGCTTGCAGCTTGCTGCACTGATGAAGCTACTACTACTACCACTACTGCTACTGCTACTACAACAACTACTACTACTACAACAACTATTACTATAACTACTACAACTACTACTATTACTTTTGTTGATAAGATAAGTAATGGACGATGACGATGATCCAACAGTTGGTGATGATGATGATAATGATGACGATGATGATGACAATTTTTTGCAATGATTACTACTACTACTACAACTAACAATATAGTTGTTGTTGTTGTTGTTATTGTTATTATTTTGATTAGATGTAGTTGTAGTAGTGGCAGTATCAGTAATGTTAGAAGTAGTAGTGGTAGTAGTAGTAGTAGAGGTCGAAGTTGT
>NW_008705420.1:323904-325464 GCF_000326865.2 Helobdella robusta | reverse complement strand
TGTACACAAAGATGCTTTCTTTCTCTCTCTCTCTCTTTCTCTCTCTCTGTTTCTTTCTTTTTCTCTTTCTCTTTCTCTCTCTCTCTCTTTCTTTCTTTTTCTTTCTCTCTCTCTCTCTTTCTTTCTTTTTCTCTTTCTCTCTCTCTCTTTCTTTCTTTTTCTCTTTCTCTCTCTCTCTTTCTTTTTTTTTTCTTTCTCTCTCTCTCTTTCTTTCTTTTTCTCTTTCTCTCTCTCTCTTTCTTTCTTTTTTTTTCTGTTTCTGTTTGTCCGTCTATTTTTCTCTTTCTCACTTCCTTCCTTCCTTCACAAAATGCATGAAAAAACTACAAAGACCACAACTGCTAATTTTAAAAATGTAAAAATGTTATAAAAAAAAAAACAAGACACAGACACAATATCAAAACATAAACATGATACCAAAGATGTTAAATAGTACAAACATTGATATAACACCAAAGATCTAAGAAGAGACAGCATAGATATACAAACAAACTCCTCAAAAACTAAAAACATGCCGAAATAGCATGGCATAGATGCAAAACCATCAAGATTATAAACAAATGAACAAAGATATTAAAACATAGATATTATAGCGTGAAAACGCACAGATATCAGAACATTGATATGATAATAATATGGGATGCAACAAAGATATGAAAATGCCAAGACTAAATATTGTGACGTCAGCATAGAGACGCAGAATAAAAGCAATCAGCAGCACGAAAACAACATAGATATATAAACAACCAAATTCTGCAAAATATTAAACTAAACAAAGAACATAAATAAAACCAAAGAACAAATATCAAAAACAGCATAGATATAACAACGGTATTCTAACAACAATGACAACCAGTTAACGCCACCATAGATATTAAAGTTGCCAAAGAAACTAAAGCGTCAAACAGCACAAAAGTACCAACAAAGTAAATACAAAACACAGAAAATATACAAAAAATCAACATAGATACAATATTAAGCACAAAATAGACACAAAATATCAACAGCATAGATACGAAAATATCGACAGCATAGATACGAAAATACCAACAACATAGATACAAAAAAAACCGACAGAGACCGTTTCGTGATTGGCGGTGTGATCGTCTCGTCTCTTGAGACAAATTGTCGATGGTGATGATGATGATGATGATTGCGATGATGATGATGATGGCGATGATGATGGCGATGATGATAATGGTGGCAATGATGATGATGATGATAATGAAAATGGGTGCTGATGTTGATTAGGATGATGGCAAGTAGTGATAATACTTGTTTAATTTTTTGAAAATTGCTGCAAGCAATATCAATATAGTTTAAGAAGAAAAAAAACATACATACAAACAAACAAACAAACATACATACATACACACTTACATACATACATACATACATACACAAACATACATACATACAGGCGCCGATACAAACTACTGTCTCCCTATCCCTGATTTGTGGCTCTAGACAATCAATATGCATCGCGTTTGTGTCTTTGTATGTATGTTTGAATATGTGTGTGTGACTTTGTATGTATGTTTGTATGTTTTTATAATTGTA
>NW_008705420.1:317982-321372 GCF_000326865.2 Helobdella robusta | reverse complement strand
GTGTGTGTGTGACTTTGTTTTTATGTATGTATGTATGTTTGTATGTATGTTTGTATGTATGTTTGTATGTATGTTTGTATGTGTGTATGTTTATATGTGTGTATTTATGTATTATTTGTTTGTTCGTAGGTGTGTATGTATGTATGTATGTGTGTGTGCACTTTTGTGTTTGTATGCAAGTTTGTTTGGCGCCTAAAAATACCAAGAAACTTTGGAGCAATAAATATATCAATTCAATTTTTTTTATTTACTAGCAATTGTTGAAGGGATGGATGTAAACAAGGGAGAGGAGAGAGAAAAAGAGAGAGAGAGAAAGAGAGGGGAGAATGAAAGATAGCCAAAGTCAGAAAGTAAGAGAGTGAGAATGCGAATAAGAGAGGGAGAGAGAGAGAGACAACGAAAGAAAGAGAGGAACGAAAAGAGAAACGAACGATGAAATAAAGCAGAGATGATAGAACGAACGATGTGAAAACATCAAAATAAAAAAATTGAGAGAGAGAGAGAAAAAAAAAGAGAAAGAGAGAGACAGATTAAAATCTTGATAGAATGAAGAAATGAATACGAGATGTAAATAAATAAGCATATAGATTCATACGAACATACATACATGGAGTGTCTGAAAGGGTTAGGGTTAGGGGTGTGTTTGAAATTGTTGACAGATACGATTTTAAGGGTTTGGCTTATGCAGATGATATTCATATAGTAGCTAGCACAGTGCCAGAAATGTTTGGATCGGGTTAGGGTTAGGGTTGTCTGACTTAGAAGTTTGAATGGCACAAATTGGTAATCAGAAGAACCAAGCTAAAACACAAATTTTACCTATAGGCACCTGGCAAAAGTTGTCCAGAATAACTGATAAATCCATTGAAATTAATGATAATGTTATAAAGTTTGGCAGTTCGGCGACTGTGCTTGGTTTTATTCTGGATTCAACAAACTAAATCTCTGTTTAAATCGTGCACATTTCAGCTTCGTTTGATTAGGAAAACAAGAAGGTAGTAGGTTTCAAGGTAGTAGATTTCATCCTGTGAGCCCAATACTGGGGCCATTGCATTGGCTGCATGTTGACAAGAGGATTGGTTTTTTAAATACGTGTATTAGTTTATAAGACTTTGAATAATGTTGCACCACAAAATATGATCGATTTGTCTACTAATGATAAAACAAAGTTGTCAAAATATGAATTGAGGTCTGTTTTTTCAATTTTTTGTGTTTGTACCTCACAATTGGTCTCGAAGGCTTGCTTTCGTTGGAATACGATTGTAGAATAGCCTTCGAAACACTTTGTGCAGTGCTGATTTTACTCTTAGTCAGTTTAAGAGACAGCTGAGAACCCATCTGTCCAGCCCTTAATAACATTTTATATTTTGAAGCACCTGTAAAGATTGTTTTTCAAACTGACGCTGTATTAATGCAATGAATAATAATAATAATATTGCATACATACACACATACATACATACATACATACATACATACATACATACATACATACATACATACATACATACATACATACATACATACATACATACACATATACATACAAGTTCGCAAGACCAATCGTTCTCGCTCTTCCGACGTCACAATAAGACGGATCACGTGACGACGAAGGCGTTGATGACGATGATGGCGGTGGTGGTGGTGATGATGATGATGATGATGGTAGAAATAGTAGTAGTAGAAGCTGTAGTAGTTGTTGTAGCAGTAGTAGTAGTAATTGTTGTAGTAGTAGTAGTAGTAGTAGTAGTGGTTGTTGTTGTAGTAGTTGCAGTAGTAGTAGTTGTAGTAGTTGTAGTAGTGGTTGATGTTTTTAAAGAAGTTGTTCGCGTATTATTATTATTATTAGCAGTAGTAGTAGTAGCAGTAGTAGTAGTAGTAGTAGCAGAAGTAGTAGTAGTAGTAGCAGAAGTAGTAGTAGTAGCGTAAGAGTTGATAGAGTGATGAACAAAATAGATGGTTGGATAGATAGAGATACTTGAATGTTCCACGAAGGTGTGGTCATGATGAGGATGACGATGGTGGTCATGATCATTATGACCACCATCGTCTTCGTCGTTATCATGAAGAAAAATAAAAATAATTTTAATTTCGAAAGATAACAAGGCTACAGTTTCAAAAACAGCTGGGAGTTACACAAACATGGTGGGTGTGTTGAAAGGCACGTGATTGTCCGTGATTGTCCGTGATTGTGATTGTCCGTGCAGATCCCCTCTATGTAATCGAACACGGTCTCTACAACGTCACCGCCAGGCACCTTAACCATTACACCATATCGCCAGCCACCAGAGAGTATGATAACAGTGATAGTATCTTTTTCATCGTCTTTATCAGTCGGAGCCTTCATCACCAGTCTGATGTTTTTATTTAATCTTCAGGCTTAATTAATTCATCTGCTGTTTAGTAAGTTTAGAGTAATCATCATCATCATCGTCATCATCATCATCATCATCGTCGTCGTCGTCATCATCATCATCATCGCCACTGTCGACACAGCGGAGAGACGAATAAACAAAAATGGCGTCTCTTTGTTTGTGCCGGTGTACGCGCGTGTGCATGTGCGTGTGCCTGCAGTCCTCTCTCTCTCTCTCTTCTCTCTCTCTCTCTCTTTTTCTATATATATATATATATATATATATATATATATATATATATATGTATTGTATTTGTGTGTGTATGTTTGTATGTGAGCATGATGCATGCGCCTTTCGTATCCTAACGCCTATATCGCTGAGAGCTCCACATTAATAATAAATAATAATAATTAATAATAACAATAAATAATAATAATAAATAATTAACAATAAATAATAAATAATAATAAACAATAATAATAATAATATTATTATTATTAATAAATAATTAATAATAATTAATAATAATTAATACTTAATAATAATAATAAATAATAATAATATTAATGATTAATAATAATAATAAATAATATTAATAAATAATTACAAGAAACATTATCTGACAGAAATACTTAAGAGTACTGCAACTAGCAACTACTTCTGGTTTAAGCTAGAAACAATCATAACTACATTAGCGCTACTACTGCTGCTACTGCTGCTACTACTGCTACTGCTGCTACTGCTGCTACTGCTGCTACTACTACTACTTCTACTGCTGTTGCTGCTGCTACTACTACTACTACTACTAATAATAATAATAATAATAATAACGAAAGAAGTAAATAAAGCGAGAATGCTGAAAAAAAATTTTTCTAAAAAAAAATGTTTATTTTTGTTTTTTCAAGGAAAAATAAATAAGAGTTAAAGTAAGAGAGAGAAAGAGAGAAAGAGAGAGAGAGAGAGAGAGAGAGAGAGAGAAAGAGAGAGTGGGAAAGAGAGAAAAGAAGAAGAGAGAGAGAAAAACTAAAATTAGGCT
>NW_008705420.1:298080-317932 GCF_000326865.2 Helobdella robusta | reverse complement strand
CTTTTTTGTATTTTTTCACCCACCTAACAAACAACAACAACAAAAATATTGGTAATAATAATAATAAATAATAATATTTCTTTCTTTCGTTCGTTTGTTTGTTCCTTCGTTCGTTCGTTCGTTCGTTCATTCGTTCATTCAACTCTTCTTCTCTCTACTTGAAGCTGAATTTTCTTAGATATTTTTCCTTACGTTGTTGTTGATGATGATGATGACGATCATGAGGGTTGTGACAATAATTATGATTTCAGTTTATTAAGCTAAACCAATCAACAATCGACCAACCAGCCAAACGATCAACTGACCAATCATTTTTGTCCGTCCGCTGAGCTGCCGACCAATGGGAAGCCTCGAAGCTTGTGACGTCGCGGTGACCTCTGACCAATCGTAGAGAAGTAGGTCGTGACCTATTTAAGCCTTGCTCGAATTACGGGCGACGCTTGACAGGTCCGAGAAAAATGAGTTTGTGACGTCATCGCGGTCGTCGTAGTTTCGTTGTTGTTGTTTATGTTGTGATGATGATGATGATGTTGTTGTTGTGGTTGTGATGATGATGTTGTTGTGGTGGTGGTGATGGTGATGATTTTGTTGTTGTGGGGATGATGATTTTAGTAAAAACGTCTTACTCCAATTCCCAGAAAAATTTTCAACTTTTGATGAAAAGAAGTATAAATATTAGAATCATCAGTATATAATTGACTAGTGAAAGAAAAATTATTTATAATACGGGGTAGTTCAGAAGTATAGAGTATAAAATAAGTAGAAGAGGGTCCAGGATAGATCCCTGAGGTACCCCAAAAGTAAGGGTAGAGGAGTTAGAAGTAGAATTATTAAGAACAACAGAAGAAGAACGATTAGAGAAATGAAAAAATCCAAGATAAAAAAAATTACTAAAAAAATCACTTAAATATCCTAATTGTTGATAATTTTGTCATATTTATGCATATTAAATCGATTATATCTGTCCATTTTTTGATGAAAATAATTAATAATGCTGATAGATTTATATCTATAGTATTATCATCCTATATATATCATCATACTTTTCGTTATTTTCATTATTTTTAATTGTTATTCAATTAAATATACAAAACGATACGGTAGAACAAAAAATTTTTAAAATTGAATTCAGTTTGAAAAAAAAACGATCGCGCCCACTTTATTTTCAATGTTCTTTTAGTTCAGTAATGTCGGCTGTTGACGGTGGTGTAAACGGTGTTAGATTGAAAATGACGAAACAACAAAAAGAAAAAACACGAGAAAAGATAAAAGATGGGCAAACGGACGACGAGGAGCCTAATTTTAGTGATCCGGATGATTTTGTTGAAAAAGTTTCTGATCAAGGTTCGTATGATTGCTTGATTTTGGCTACCATACTGTAGCTTTGCCATCTTTCACGTGTTCTCCGGTTTTACCTAACCTGAAAATAAAATTACAAATAAATTAATTTGGACGAAAAATATAAATTTTTACTAATTTTAGTCTTTTTTAAATGTTGTGATTGACAGGGAATATATGTTTGTAATATAAAAAATGTGTTTATTGAGAGATAATCTATTTCATTTTTAACCACAGAAATTCTGGGTGATTTATTGAAGCAACGGCCGAAAGAGACAGATGGCATTGATAATTTCATCATCGTCGACAATGTTCCCCAGGTGGGGCCAGAGCGACTTGAAAAGTTACAAAACATTATTAAGAAAATATACACCAAGTTTGGTAAAATAGTGACTGAGCACTATCCTATGGACAATGGTATGACTAAAGGGTTAGTTATAGAACTGAAGATCAATTTAAAAACTTGTTTTATAGATGTTGTCATAGTTCGTTTATTTTATTTTAGTTAATGTAAATTTTATAACCTGCATATACCACTGTAAAAATTTATTTTTTTTAAAATGGCCTCCACAAAGTGTGAAAAAAATTCGCAATTGATTAACCTACTTTTTGTTAACAAAAGATATTGAATAATTTTTAGATTCATCTTCCTCGAGTTTCAGACCCACCAGGAAGCATTGAAAGCAGTTGCTGCAACTGACGGTTATAAGCTGGATAAACAGCACGTCTTTGCCGTCAACATGTTTAGCGATATAGAGAAGTTAGTGATTATTTACTGACATCTGTCATCATTTTAATTTTCACTCATTAGCTTTTTATTCATCTATTTTATATCTATTTCCAAGTGTATTAATTTTTTGTTTCAGATTGTTTTAGTTTGATCCAAATCTCAGATGATGTCGTTTGGCATTGTCGCATAATTATAATATATTATATTTTTTAATTATATTAAATTTTCATAAATTATTTCTACCCAACTAACTCATAGGTACACCACTAATGTGTCAGAGAAGTGGGAGGAGCCAGTGGCCATCCCATACAAAGATCATGTTAGTTGTTTTGATCGCGATAATAATATTTATAATTATTAATATTTATAATTATAACAACGACAAAAATAATTAAATAATTAATAATAATGATTATTGTTATTAATTCTTTCTTGATTTGTTCTTAGAAGTATCAGTGTGTCGCATGAAAATGTGCAAAAAAACCTAAAGTGCAATAATATTTATAACTACAAACTTGTAATAATAATTTAAATTTAATTTTTCAAGATAATACCAATAGTAATTGGGATTATATTACAATTGTTATGATAATTGCAATTATATTTGTAGGGAAATTTGTATAGCTGGCTCTTGAATCCGCACTGCTACGACCAGTTCAGTGTCATTTACGAAGGTGGCGAGACTACGGCTCTGTACTTGAATACACCCTCCGAGCCCCAGTGTCTTGAGATGAGGAAAGTTAGTGGCGTGGTTGTGATTGGTTGGTTGGGTGATTGGTTGGTTAGTAGGTTGGTTGGGTGATTGGTTGGTTAGTAGGTTGGTTTATTAGCCTTTAAATGATTGATGTTGCTTTGTTTTGGTCTGTTCACTATTACTTACACCATCACAACGTTGCATGTCAGAGGTGGACGGAAACATTTGTGAAGTGGTCTCCAAAGGGCACCTACCTCCTGACCTACCACCAAAAGGGAATCGCCCTCTGGGGCGGCGAGAAAATGGGTCAGGTCATGAAGTTCAGTCACCCTGGGGTTCAAATGAGTGATTTTTCGCCCTGTGAAAGGTCGGTTGTGATGGCAATTTATAATTTTTTTCTAGTTTGAAATAGTGAAAATGTATAAAATGTTGAATGAAATAGAAACTTTGCTTTCTTCTCTCTATCTTCCTTCCTTCCTTTCTGCCTGTCTCTTTCTTTTTATCTCAGTCTTTTCCCTCTCTTTCTCCCATTGTTATCTCACTTTTTCAAAACCCCCTCACACACTCAGGTACTTGGTGACGTATTCGTCACTGGCGGACACGAAGGACGAGCCACAGGCCATCATCGTCTGGGACATTAGAACTGGTCAGAAAAAAAGGGCATTTCACTGTGATAGCCCCACGCCCTGGCCTATTTTCAAGTGGGGTTGACCTACTTTTTGTCTCTATTTTTAGGTTATATTAGTTTTTGGTGTAATTTTTATTTTATCTTTTTCTCTGGGTAGGTGGAGTTTTGATGGGAGATACTTTGCTAGGATGTCCACTGATACACTGAGTATATATGAGACACCGGTCAGTTTATTTGTTGTAGTTGATGTTGTTGTTGTTGTTGGGTGTGATGACGATGATGATTGTAAAGAAGAAGATGATGATGATTGCTATTGTAATGATGATAAGTTTAATGTTGATGATGACTTTGATGATGGTGATTTTATTTTAAATGGCCGTCTTATATGTAACTTTCACATTTCAGTCATTTGGTCTGTTGGAGAAGAAGAGTGTCAAAATCAAGGGGTTGAGGTCTGTCTGTATTCTTTTGACGTCACCATCGTCGTCGTCGTCATCATCTTCACAAGATTCGTTTATATCATCTTCAACATTATCACCATCTTCCCAACCCTCACAATCAGTCACCTCCATCTTCATCATCAATTTCATCAGAATCTCATCCCATTTTCTTTGCCATCTTCATCATCGTCCTGATATCCTTAATCTTCAGGGACTTTTCGTGGTCTCCGACGGACAGCATCCTGGCCTACTGGACCAGCGAGGAACGCGACACCCCCGCCAGGGTCACACTGGTCGACGTGCCCTCTTACAATACCCTCTGTGCCAAAAATCTCTTCACAGTGGCAGACTGTCGAATGCATTGGCAGAAATCCGGTGCTTATTTGTGTGTCAAGGTTCGAAGTTTGGGATTTTGGGTTTAGGAATTTGTGGTTTAAGGGGTTTTTGTTTGTTGCTGGTTTCAGTTTTTAAGCTGGCATGGGTTTTTTGGGTTTCGTTTTTCTACAGGGGAGTTGTTTAGTTTGTTATCAGTCAGTGATGGTAAGATTTTATGTAATTTTTTTTACTTCAAAATCTCAGGTCGATAGGTACAAATCGAAGAAGGAAGAGAAGGAAACTGTAAAATATCAGGTTGATTGATTGATTGGTTGATTGATTGATTGATTTAATTGATTTAATTGATTGATTGATTGATTGGTTTGTGACACACATGCACTTACTTTCTTATTTTCTAAATTTGCAGGGTATCTTCCACAACTTCAACATTTTCAGAATCCGAGAGAAAGAAATACCAGTCGACACTGTTGATGTTAAAGGTATTTTTTTACTTTAATTAATTTATTCATTCGTTTGTTCATTCATTCATTCATTCGTTTGTTTATTCATCAATCAATCAAATATATTTATATAGTTCAATTTTCAAATGCAACTGCACTCAAACCAGCTTGGCAAATAGAAATCATTATAATATTAATAGATAGAAGTTGAATAAATTGAGTTCATTTGTTTATTTGTTCAATCATTCAATTGATCGCCAACCAATTACTAATCATCACTCACCATACTGACCAATGAAATTGCAGATACCATTTCCGCATTTGCCTGGGAGCCAATAGGAAGCAAGTTCTGCATCATACACGGAGATGCACCAAGGACAGCCGTCTCCTTTTATAACGTTAAGCCAATGGGAGTTGTTGAATGCATAAGTAGGTTTGGATGATGATGATAACGATTTTTTCATTCATTCATTCACTCACTCATTAATTCAATCATTTATTCCTTCATTATCTCATTTAATCATTCATTTTTTTTTTGTTCAATCATTCATTCATTTGCAGAGACTTTTGAGAAGAAATCAGTGAATCATTTGTTCTGGTCGCCTAATGGTCAGTTCATCGTACTGGCTGGATTGAGGAGGTGAGTGAATGAATGAATAAATGAATGAATTAATGAATAAATGAATGAATAAAAAATAATTTTTCAATTAGCATGAATGGCGTGTTAGAGTTCGTTGACACGCAAGATATGACGGTTATGACTCAGGCCGAGCATTTCATGGCCACAGATGTCGAGTGGGATCCAACTGGTTGGTTTCATGTGATTGGTTGGCTGGTTGGTTTCGTGTGATTGGTTGGCTGGCTGGTTGGTTTCGTGTGATTGGTTGGCTGGCTGGCTGGTTCTGTGTGATTGGTTGGCTGAAACAAACAAATAGCTGAATGAAGTAATTGGTAAACGAATGAATGAAATAATGAATGAACGAAAACAAAGACAGGAACACACACACACAAACACAGAATCACACACACAAACACACAAACAAACACAGGAAGGTACGTTGCCACAGGCGTTTCATGGTGGGGCCACAAGGTAGATAACGCATTCTGGATTTGGAATTTTCAGGTTTTCTATTTTTAGAATATATTTTTATTCACTCACTCATTCAACTGTTCGTTCTCTCGCTCATTCTTTCGTTCATCCACTCATTCATTCGCTCATTCATTTATTCGTTCGTTTGTTGATTCATTTTTAGTATTATTTACACCGAATAAGTTAGTGTTTAAAGGCCATTTTCGGGATTGTTATTGGTCGTTGCTTAAGCCGAATTGTGGTCGCCGGATGGGGAATCCCTGATAAACCTATTTTTAGATTTGCTATTTTTACTTAATAAATTAATTATTTAAATTAATGAATTATTAAATTAATAAATTATTTTAATTAATAAATTATTTTAATTAATATATTATTTAAATAACAAAATGATTTCTTTTTTTAAAATGGATGGCAGGGCAAAATTTTGCACAAGCAGACGATTGATCGCTACTGCCAGCTACTCTGGAGGCCTAGACCCCCATCACTGCTGAGTGGCGAACAAATCAAGGTCATGATGATGATGATGGTGATGATGATTGGTGATGATAATTATAATTATTATTGTTGATTGATTGATTGTTTTGTTGGTTTGTTAGTGGTGTTAGTGCTGATCGTTAATTTGTTTGAGCCCGTGTGATTGGTTACTGATTAATTGACTGATTGATAAGTTGATGGTGTGATCTTGATGATGATGACGTTGGCGACGTCGGTGATGATGATGACGATGATGATGATGATGATGATGATGACGATGATGATGACAGGATCTGAAGAAGAACATGAAAAAGTATAACATACAGTTCAGTATTGAAGATAAGAAGAGGGAGACCAAGGCCTCCAAGGTAGGTTGATCGTTCGTCGCTGATTGGTTGGTGGTTTGATTGGTGGGTTGATTGGTAGGTTGAATTGATTGGTTGATTGTTCGTCGCTGATTGGTGAGTTGGTTGATTGTGGTGGTTGATTGGTTGGTTGATTGGTTGCTTGGCCGGCACAAACACACACATACAAACACACATACAAACACACACACGCACACATACAAACAGGAGCAGATAGACAAAAGGAACAAACAACTTTCTGAATTCAACCTGTGGAGGAGCAAGTGTGTGGAGAAGTTTGAGGATGAGAAGAAGAGGAGGTTGCAATTGAGAAGAGGTTGGTTCAGTGCATGGATTGGATGGATGGATTGATTGATTGGTTGAGTGGTTGATTGAGTGGATGGATTGCTTTGCTTGGTTGATTGATTGGACAGGTTGGTTGCTCGGCTGGTTGATTGATTCCAGATAATTCTTCTGGTTTTTGGTTGATGTAACCTTATTTACCTACCTATAAATAAACGAACGGATGATGAATAAAAGAATGAATGAATAATCGAAAGACAAACAAGTAAACACGCACACAAACAAACAAACACACACACACACAGATATAGACACAGACGAACTAGACAGTCATGTTGAGAACTTTGAAGAAGAGACAGTGGAATTTTTACTCGAAGTCGAAGAAATCCTAATCGACGAAGAGTAGTCGTCTAGGAAGCTGGGGACATTTTACGATCAGTCAATCAGCTAATTGATTGATCGATTTATAACTTATTTACTTAATTGATTGGACTTTTATTAATTGATTTGTTGGTTGAACTTTTATTTGTTTGTCTGTCTGTCTGTCTGTCATTTATCTGTCGGTCAGTTTAGTTAATTAATCAATTGATTGATTGATTTAATTGGTTGGTTAACTGTTTAGCTTACTGATTGACTTTCTAGCGAGTCGATTTTTTAAAGTTTTACATAACTACTTGTTTGTAGTTAGTGGATTGTGTTTTGATAAAATTCGCAATTTTTTTATTGGTTGCTCGTTAGCTTTTATATATTCATTTGTTGGTTGGTCTGTTGATCGGTTTAGCTAACTGACTGAACAGTTTATTGATTGGTTGATTGATTGATTGGTTGGTCGATTGAAATCGATTTATTTACAGTTCTTCTGTTCACTACTGTTAAGTTATATCTACTTTAAAGTAACTAAATCACTTGGTCAATTGCAAAAAAGTTGGCTGAT
Source organism: Helobdella robusta (assembly GCF_000326865.2). NCBI lineage: Eukaryota > Metazoa > Annelida > Clitellata > Rhynchobdellida > Glossiphoniidae > Helobdella > Helobdella robusta. The sequence goes on along the minus strand of NW_008705420.1, from coordinate 310,178 downwards.
CGATCGATTGATTAATTGGTTGATTGATTAATTGGTCGATTGATTGATTGGTTGATTGATTGGTTGATCGATTGATTAATTGGTTTGTTTGTTATAATGATGGTGATGGCGATGATGATGACATTTAAATATTTGAAATGGAATGCAACAATCAAATTAATGAAAAAAATGTTAAAAGCCAAAAAAGTTGTCCATGTAATGCATAATATGGATTATGATAATTAGGCATCTCATGAATATTGATGAGCCGGTAATCATCGACCTCATTGGTCGTGATGACCATAGATATGTGATTATTAACGAGGCACCGTGCATATTAACGGGCAAATTTTTGTGATCATGGTTGGTCATGGGGGAAATTATTATAATTAGGTAGGCTTCTCATGAATATGAATGAGCTAGATGTTAGTAAGTTGATTGGTTAGTAAGTTAGGGGTTCGTCGAATCGCAGACCTTCCGTGTCGACCTGCGCGTTGTAAATTACTGCTTCACCTGACACCTGTCGAAGAAGGAAATGTTAATTCATGTTGAACTCTTGATACGTTTCTCAAAATATTTTGAGATTATAAACTCGTCAGGAAACTTAAACGAAGAACCGAAGGAACGGACCTGTTCAACCAAACAATAAATTACCTACCTTTAATTCGTCCAATATCTTTTGCACGTTCTCTCTATCGTTGGCTTGCCTGGTCAGTAGGTAGAGGAATCCGCCCCCTCCCGCCCCGGCCAGCGAGTAACCATAGCAACGATGACGTAAGGCTTCGATCAGTGACGTCACCACTCGAGGTTCGCTTCCGGGCGCCAGGGATTTCTTCAGCTGCCAGTATTTCGTCATGGTCTCACCCAGCCGTTCCAGGTTGCCTTTGTTTTTACACGGATGGATGGATGCATTGGTCGAGAGAATGAACGAGTTAATTGGTTGACAATTAGTCAATTAATCAATCGATTACGTATGAATTATGTTAATTAAAATCTATCTATAGCAACAACAACAACAACTATAAATAACTTTACCACGCATGAAAGCATCTTTCCCTTCATAGGCCAGTTTCTTGAGGTCATTGAAGGTCATCATGACGTCATCGTCCCTAGCGTACCAACTACGTATCACGTTCTGATGATGATGATGATGGCAGTGATGATGATGATGGTGACAGTGATGATGATGAAGTTGACAGAGTTGAAAATAGGAATTTAGTGATAAATAACCTGCAAAAGATTTTTGGCCAATCTTGTTTGCCCGGTATAAACCAGAAGCAGACGTTCATTGAACGATCTCAAAATGGCCTCGCTGACCTCCAGCCTCTTGACCTTGACTTCGATTGGCTGACCTAGATTCGAGTGACCCAGTTTTATGCCACCGCATAGGCCGCCGACTTGATCTTGCCAGCCCCCGCCAGTTGTTAACAGCTGCTCCACGCAGAGAACCTTATGATGATGATGATGGTGATGATTATTATTATTTTTATTATTATGAATATCGTCATCATAATCACTATCATCACCATCATCATCACCATCTAAACCACAATAACCAGCACGCAACCAGCAGTATCATCAAAACGAACGGCGTGAATGAGTGACCGATGATGATGATGATGATGGCGATGATGATGATGTTGTTGATCACCATCATCATCATCATCGTCTTCGTCATTATGTCCCATTATCTTCCATAATGCGGAAATCACAACGCCCGCTAATATGCTACTGGTTCCCAATCCTGAATTCATCGATGAATGAAGGAATGAATGAGTGAGTGAATTAATGAATGAGTGAATCAATAAACGAGTGAGTGAATGAATGAATAAAAGAATGAATAAATGAGTTTATGGATAGATAGGCAGACAAAAGATGGGTTGATAAACTAATGGATGGATGAATAGAAGACTAAATAAATATATAAATGGATTTATTAATAAATGAATGAACAAACAAACGAACGAACAAACGAACGAACGAACAAACGAAAAAATGAAAAATTCCACCAATCACCATTAACCGACCCGAACCCTGCGGCAAATTTGACCATACTTTCATCTCAATGCCAGAATTTAACTTCACTTTTAGTTGTTTTCTCAGAGGATCATCATCACCACCATTGTCATTATTATTATTATTATTATTATTATTATTATTATTATTATTATTATTACTATTATTATTCGAGTAGTCGATGCATCCGGAAACAATGAGGCAACATTTGATGAGAGAGCCTTGTTGAAAACGTTTGGATGGTTGGATGAATAAATGAATGGATGAATGAATGAATGAATGATTGATTGAATGAATAAATGAATGAATGAAAAGATGAATGAATGAATGAACGATGGCAGTATCATGTAAAAAAACGGATTAAAAGAACACCTATGTAAATACAACAAACGAACGATTGGATGAACAAATAAACTATGAACAAACGAACGAACGAACAAACAAATGAATAAATGAATGAATGAATGAATGAACAAACAAACAAATGAATGAATGAAACGTCATCTTTATCAGCACCTTCAGCAAACGGTTGATTGTAATCTTTCATGAAATCAATATCTCTGCCATACAAAGTGACTCCGCTTTCTAAATGTATTACTATCTCCAGACTATAATTTGTATATATGTATGTTTGTTTGTGTGTATGTTGTATGTATGTATGTGTGTGTGTGTGTGTATGTGTGTGTATGTATGTGTGTATGTGTGTGTATGTATGTATGTGTGTATGTGTGAGTGTGTGTGTACGTAGTCGTTATCAATATGATCATCGTTCTACCTTTCAATTCTCCTAATCTGCGTTCCAATTGGTTTCTGATGAAAAAATTAAAGAATTGATGTTTTTAATATAAACCAATCATATTTGTTGAAACACCACCATCACCCAATCAAAATTAAGTAATCAAGCCATCATCCAATCAAAATGGAACACCATCTAGTCAAATTAAATCACCATCCAATCAAAATAAAGCACCGGCAATTGAAAAGGCCACCGTCCGATTAAAACGCACCGTTCCATCGATAGAGATTGCAGCGTTGAGAACGGCTCCTCCCATCTCGTACGTGATTGGTGGAGTGTCTGACCAACCACCGCACAGGTCGATACGGGCTGGACTGCGACAGGTCAGCCATTTTGAAATCGCAGGTAGATTGGTGGGTGGAGAAGGAGCTTTCGGAAGATTGATGAACTTGAGAGCAGTCCGGACGGTGCTCCTTATAAGAACCTGGCATGCTCCTTCGTAATGTCTTGAAGCCCTAAAATCATCACCATCATCATCATTGTCGTCATCATTATCATCATCATCATCACCATCCCAATCATCACCATCATCACCACCATCCCAATCATCATCATCATAACCTCATGATATAATTTTTATTAGAAAGCCACTTCGTTCTTTGAAGTCGCAGACGTTTGACGCCCTGACCTACATTCCCGCTCTTAATTGGGTCAACAAAAGATTATAAATAGATACAATGACGTCGACAGAAGATCATAAATATATATATTAGTTTGGTGAACAAAAGATGTAATTGGATATTGAATGAGTTTTGTTGCTAGTCACGTCACAGTCATCATCATCATCATCGTCATCATCTTCATCTTCATCGTCTTCATCATCATCATCATCATCGTCATCTCAACAATCATCACCAGCACCACCTTCCTCATTATCATCATCATCAGCAGCAGCATCGGCAACAATCCTAATACACACTAACATCTAAAGCTTCGAAGGCCCTCTTCCATAATTTATTGTGGGAGGGGCCAGACCTCAGAACACTTCCTCCCCCACCACAACAGCCAACACCACAACCACCACCACCACAGCAGCAACTTTGCTTCGAGCACATTTCGGCTAAAAGATTGGCGACACTCGCCAAAACACGCGCGCACAAACCACTGTCGTTGCTATTTTTAATGGCGACTGTAGTGATGATGATGATTGTGAAGAAGAAGATGATGATGATGATTGTAAAGATTGTGATGATGATTTTGAAGATTGTGATGATGATTGTGAAGATAATGATGATGATTGTGAAGATGATGATGATGATTGTGAGAATAATGGTGGTGGTGGCATTGACCTACTTTTATCTAAGACGTCCAATAGAAATGGTTCTCTGCCCTGGAGGCAGGCCATTCTAAACCAGCCCCGCAGTTTGATTGGTCGGTTGTTCAACAGGTGGCTGCCAATTAGCTCGGCGCATATTCTATAATACGTCAGTCTGAATAAATTATGTTAATGATGACAAGTTATAACGATAATAATAATAATAATAATAAATAATAATAATAATCACTTTTTCTTCTTCATCATTTCAGCTGCATCAACAGCTTGCAAGTGTTCGTGCAGTAAGTGCATTGGCCTGCAAAAGTATGGACGATCACAACAACAACAACAACAACAACAACAACAACAACAACAACAACAACAACAACAACAACAACAACAATAAGAATAACTACTATCATCATCATCGTCATCATCAACGTTAACTTAGTTTCCGGTTTTTGTGTGATGATGAAGTCATCATCATCATCATCGTCGTCGTCGTTAGCATCGTGTAGGTCAGTTCGGTACACAAAGAAGGAGGAAGTCTAAAGAGAAATAATTATCATCATCATCATCGTCATCATCATCATCATCGTCATCATCATCGTCATCATCATCGTCATCGTCATCATCATCGTCATCATCATCTTCAACATCATATATACCAACATGATCATCAATTTTGATAACGGTTCTATTCTTTGTCCACCTATTATTAACGACAGTTTTAACAGCAGCAGTAGCAGCAGCAGTAGCAGCAGCAGTAGTAGCCTCAGTAGTAGTAGTAGTAGTAGTAACAGCAGAGGAAAGATCATTATCACTACCACCACCATCATCGTCGTCATCATCATCATCTTCGTCGTCGTCATCATGACGTTTATATGCTTTCAGAGTTTCGTAGATTTTTATGATGGACGTGTTGTCATTCATGTGGAACTGCACGGAAATTTAAAAAAATTTTTCAAGATGACGTCACATCATTATCATCATCATCAACTCCACTCACTTCCCGATCATCACTATCATCCTTCTTCAAAGTCACGTGAATGCCGTTCAGGAAGCACCCATTTCCGATTTTAATCTTCTCGCCATCTAACCAACAATCATAAATAAGGCAGTTAGAGCCGACTTCAACCGGACCAATGAGGGCGCAGTTAATTAGGACAGATTCCCGACCAATCACAGCTCTTGGCTATTTTTAGAAAACAAAAAATTTGCCCTAATTAATTAATTATTCATTATCGATAATGGCAATAATAAATATACAATGACAAAAAACTAACATCAATGTACGAGTGACAGATGTTACTGAGTGAAAGATTCGTTGAAAGTGACGACGACGACGATGATGACGATTGTGTTGTTGTTGGTGATGATGATGATGGTGGTGGTGATGATGATGGTGATGATGATGATGGTGGTGGTGATGATGATGATAAAGATGTCCTAGATGTTTGGAGAAGGTCGCAGAGGAAGTTGTTGTTGTTGTGAAGATAGTTGTGCTTCCCTGCCACTAGCGCTGTTCAAGTGTGGCAGGGAAGTGTGTGCGTGTGCGTGTGTGCGTGTGTACATGTGTACGTGATTAATATTAATTTACATCATCGTCGTCATCGTCATTCCTACCAACCGGTACTACACTTGAATCTGCTCAGATGCTTGTAGACAAGCCTCCTAACAATTGGAATGTAATCGGACGACGTCACTTTATTACGAGTTTTCCCGCCATTTCTTCTCCCGCCAATTTTTTTCCCGCCACTCATCGCCACATTTTCTGAAGTTTTCTCACATCTCCCATCATCGTTCTTCACCATTTTCTTACATTTACGATCTTTGTTGTCACTAAATTCATCACCACCATCTTCACCACCGCCATCATCTTCCCCACCATCTTTATCACCATCATCATCATCATTTCTCCCGCCAAAAATTCCGCCGTTTATAAAATCTGATTCTCCGTAGTTGGGGCACATGGCGAGGAGGAAGTCGAAGAATAACGAGAGCTGTTTGATTGGTTGGTTGAATGAATGAATGAATGAAGGAATGAATGAATGAATGTAGGAATGAATGAATGAATGAAGGAATGAATGAATGATTAATTGGTTTGTTGGTTTGTTTGACTAAAAAATTAGCCGACTGATTGATTGTTTTCGTTGCATACGGATGACTGATAGTAACGTTATTATTCACTAATTCATCTTTCTTTCCGTCTTAAAAGTACCAAGTCGAAATGTAACCGATGCCAACCAGCCAACCACATTTAACCAACCAACCAATCACAATCACAATCAACCAGCCAATGAGAAGCCAGCCAGCCAGCCAACCGACCAACCGACCGATCAACAGACCTGTATGGGTTTAATGCCACTATCATAGCCCAGATAGGTGCAGGCATTTATTGGCTGCTTCGTGTGTAGAGTCAGCAGCGTGTTGGCCACCTGCACGCTCAAATAGACCACCCCGCTGACCTAAATACATAAATTATGATAATATTTACATGACCCAATTACATAAATAGAGCTAATAATCAAAATATATAATGATGAGAGCAACAAAAACTGACATCAATAGCAACAGCAAAACTAAAATGATAACCACAACTGCGTTCGTAACCGACTTTGCATAGATTATGTTAATGAAGGCTTGCTAACTAATTTGCATAAAGCTAGCATTAGAAAATTAACTAATTATTAATTAGTTTAGCTGGTCATCCGACTGACCAGTGCCACTTGGTCGGCGTTCAATTTGCATTTCTCAATAGTTTCAGCGTCCCGACACTTGTAGAAGATGTTCAACAGGTGGCGGGTCTGTAGTGGTAACGGTAATAAGATTTAACAATTATTATTACATTTCCACATTGTATGAACGAATGAAAGAATGAAAAAACGAACAAACGAACAAACAAATAAACAAACGAACGAACAAACGAACGAACAAATAGACAATTACGTCCCACAACCTCTGCATCCCACAGACACACGCCATGTTCCTTAGAGTAGTTCAAGTCGGCAGGAGTCATCAACAGACAGGCATCAACGTCTGCCAGCCTGGCCCCATCTATAATAATAAAAATAATAATAATAATATTATTAATAATAATAATAATAATGATAATAATAATTATGTTTACTTACCAAGACAATCATCGATAGTGAGAAACATGTCCGAACTGCAGATCCAAACACCAGGCGGCGAGTTTACGGCCACCTAATTATAATAAATTATGTTAATAATAATTATTGTTATTACAATTATTATTATTAGTAGTAGTAGTAGTGAAATATTTATTATTGTTTTTAAAAATATTACAGTGAAGTGTAAACGGTTTAAAGCAAGCCCTTGAAATTATGAAAGTAACAGGTTGGTTAGTTGGTTGAATGAATTAATGAATGAATGAATGATTGATTGATTGATTGATTGATTGATTGATTGATTGAATGAATGAATAACTGATTGAATGTATGAATGGTTAATTGATTAATTGATTGACCGGCTGACTGAGATCTTAGTTTTTTAGTTGGTTGAAGATAAAGATTTTACTTAGAATGCAAAAATTGATCAAGCTAGAGGTCATATATTCAAATGGAAAATTTTTAAAATTGACTATAAATGAATGAATAAATGAATGAATGAATGAACAAATTAACAAACACACATCTCTAACTTACTTTATTTGTCATCAGCTGTATGACATAATCAAGATGTTTTAAATAGAAGCAATGTGATTGGTCAGTTGGAAGGGGCATGCTTATCATCAGGGGACCACAGGGCTCATAAATTAAAGGTCGACCCTTTAGAAAAATATTATTTTTATAATTAACAGTAATTATTAAAATAAATATTTTAATTCAATGATGATAACTTTACTCACGGAATGTATTAGAAGTATTTTCTTATCATATAACACGTCTGCATTCAGAACCTGTGTGTTAATTATTTTATTTTCATTGATTTATAAAGAAAAATATACTTAAAGAGTAAATCAATAGAAAATAAATTAAATCAACTTTTAAATATTTGAAATTTTTTTTATCAATAAAAAATAATGTTCTTACCAAGTAACCAGAAATTGCGGACAAATGTTCAGCTAATACAAGAAGGGCATTCAGAGTGGCCCCACCACTGCCTATTTTTAGTTTAGGGTCATCGACTGCTAATAGTATAGTTTCTCTAGGAATAAATCCCAATGATTTTCTCAAGTTCAATTCTATTTAATAAGTAGAATTTTAAATATTATATATAATTATAATATAATATATAAAATTAAATATTATAAAATTTTAATATATATTTTATTAAGTTATTTATTCATAATTGATTTTATTTTGTTAAATTTCAAATTTAAATCAGAAGAAGATGAAATGGTGAAAGTGATTAACAATTTATAAATTTAAGTTTTTTTAAATTTTTATTCACGAAATTAAAATATTGTATTTAAATCAACTAATTAAAAAACTTTAAAAAAAATTCTAATGGTAATAAAATATAAATAAAGTAATGTTAAAATCAAGAACATGAGTCAAGAATGAATCTGGGTTGGAGCTTACCTGTCTCAAAAACTTTGGCAAACTTATGGTCGGAGCAAGTGACGACAATGGCATCCCACATTTTTTCAAAAATTTTTTTAATTTGAAAGTTTTAATTTTAAAAAATGAACTTTGGCTTTAAAAGATTACATTTTAATTTTACGTATCGAGAGATTCGTGGCAAATCTGAATTAAATTAACTTTTAGTTTGTGTGAAGGTATTTAAATTTTAAAAATAAGACACGTTCTGTTTTTTTATTTTTAAATTTCAATCAATCAATCAATTTATGAATTAGTTTATAAAGCGCTATTTCCGCGATGTTCAATAGCGCTCTCTAATGAATTTCACAAACAGATGGGTCTTGAGATCCGCTCTGAACTTCGTGAGTGATGAAAAGGTAGTCAGAGAAGGAGGTAGAGAGTTCCAGAGAAAAGGGCCAAAAAAGCAAATGCAGATTTAACAAAGGAGTGTTTAACACGAGTTAAGAAGAATCGAGAACAAAAAGACGATCGTAAACCGGTTCAATTATATATCTGATAAGTACTTGGGAAATAATTTAGATTGAGACTTATATATAAATGTGCAAATTTTAAAAATTATTCTATATTTTATAGGTAGCCAGTGCGAGAGAACAAGATATGGAGATATATGAGAAAAGAAAGGGACTAGGGTCAGACCAAGCGATAACTGAAGAAAGACATAGAGAGAGATTATGAAGAACACCATTGAGATTAGAAGGATGAAAAAAAGTATAAAGATAAGAATCATCAGTATATAGTTGACTCGTGAAAGAAAAGTTATTAATAATACGAGGTAGTTCAAAAGTATAGAGTATAAAATAAGTAGAAGAGGGTAGAGGAGTTAGAAGTAGAATTATTAAGAACAACAGAAGAAAAACGGTTACAGAGATAAGAAGAAAACCAAGATCAAAATCAAAATAGTTGTACAACAAGTCAGTAAGACACAGCTGCCTTATGAGGTCGGATCGGATAAAACCATGGATGTCTTCCATGTATCCGAAATATAACCATGGATGAGACGTGTTGAAATTAAAAATTTATTCATCAAACTTTGTAAAGATTCTGAAATACACACTTTCATAAATTGTTCTCTGAACATAAAAAAAAATCAGTAAACTATTTTGGAATGTATTTAGATTGTGCACGGACATGAAAAACCCATACACAAAAACGTATTTTCATCCGAATTTAAATAATTGTTCCATAAGATGTATTCGTGTTATTTAGAATTAGAATTCAATGACATTTGTGCCTACCGACAGAAAGTTAGATACAGAAAAAGAAAAGTTTCAAAGTTTCTAACGCTAATGAATCGTAAGAATCCGACCTAAAGTTGTGTTCTGTCTGTGATGGAATTGGTGTATTAGAATTTTCCATATTGGGTTCCTAAGGATTATAGAACATCGTATGAAAATTATGTGGATGGATCGCACTACAAGCAGAGACAAACACATTTTTAGATTTTCTAACGAAATTTGGCTCGAAAGCTTTCAAATGATTTCAAATAAGTTACAATGCATCATAAGTTAATTCCATTAAGTGATGAGAATCATTTTTAAATGTTTGCATTGTATGTTCTTTAAGAAAATTTGATCATGTAGCATACATTTCAACGGTTCGGAGACGAATATTATTTATTAGTGCGCAAACAATAACTTGATACTATACGTATATATTGATACATTTCGCTATACAAACTACATACATACATACATACATACATTGTATGTACATATGTATGTATATACATATGTACATTTCGTAATGCGATCATACATACATTGTACAGTACATACATACATATATACATTTCATTAAGAAACATGTCGTTGTTGTTGTTGCCTGGAATATCATTATTTATTATCGTTGTTATTGTTGTTGTTGTTGTTGTTGTTTTTTCTCGATCCAGTGACTTTGACCTGAGGCCCATACCTCGCGCTCCTGAAACTTGCCCCGACCACGTTGTTATTATTATTATTATTGTTGTTGTTGTTGTTGTTGTTGCACCTGACGACGTCTTTGAAGTTGTTTCTGAAGTTTTTGTTGGTGAAGAGGTAGAGGATTGGGTTGATGGCGCTATTCGTGTAGGTCAGTGTGGTGAAGAGATGGTAGAAGGGGACGATGATGTGCAAGTAATTGGTCGGTATCTCACTGACCAGGTATATCTGGGTCGGTATTTAAGTCGGTGTTTGTCGGTTTTTGTTCGGTTTTTTGCCGATATTTGTGGTAGTTTGTGGGTACAGGTCGGTATTTTTGGGTATTTGTGGAGGTTTGTTTACATGATTTATTGATTAACTGATCTACTAAACAATCAAAAAAAAACCAACCAGCCAACCAGCCAATCAACCAACCAACCAACCAACCAACCAACCGATCAAACAACCAATCAAACAACCAACCAACGATTGACCAATCAAACCAACCAACCAATCAACCTGCAGAGCATAGAACGGTAGCCAGCAGAATACATAGACAAGAATGATACTGGTGACAAGTTTGGTGACGCGCGGTTGTTGTTGTTGTCGTTGTTTGAAGACAGTCAAGTTTCTAATTTCACCGCCAACAATTTTGATGCTGTTGTTGATGTTGATGATGTTTTTGTTGCTGTTGTTGTTGCTGTTGTTGATGTTTTTGTTGCTGCTGTTGTTATTGTTGTTGTTGTTGTTTTGCGATTTGGGTGTCGTTGTCGTCGTTGTTGTTGATGGCGTTGCTGGTGACGGAAGTTGGTGTAATTGTTGTTGTAAGAAATTGTTATTTTGTGATGTTGTTGTTGTTGAGGTTGTTGATATTGTTGTTGTTGTTGTTGTTGTTGTTGTTGATGATGATGCTGTTGTTATTATTGATGACGTGGACATTAACGATAAAACAATTATTTGATTTTGATCTAACGCATCTATGTTTTTTGTATTATCGCTATTATTAGTAGTATTATTATTGTTATTATTATTGTTGTTATTATTATTATTGTTCTTGTTGTTTTTGTTGTTTTTTCTACGGGCTGGTGGGGTTTTTTTTCTTAGTTTTGCCGACTGTGTTGATTTAGTTGATGAAATTTTGATACGTTTTCTATTAACTATTGTCGGGGTTGATGTTGTTGATGATGTTGTTGCTGTTGTTGTTGTTGATATTGATGATGTTGTTGTTGCTGTTGTTGTTGATGTTGTTGTTGCTATTGTTAATGTCTTTTCTTCATCTTTCAATATTGGTTGTAACATTTCCAGCTGAACAATTAATTGGTTAGTTGGTTGATTGATTGATTGATTGACCGATTGATTGATTGACGGATTGATTGACTGAAAATTTGGCTGGTTCTTTGATGGATAAATGAATGAAGAATTGAATAGAAAAAAGAAAGAATGAATGAAAGAATGAATGAATGAATAAATGAATGAATGAATGAATGAATGAATGAATGAACGAATGAACGAAAGCATATTTGGACTTGGACTTACATTTAATTATAAGGAGTTATGATGGATGGTACTTATTAAGAAGTTTGAAGAGG
>NW_008705420.1:294116-295788 GCF_000326865.2 Helobdella robusta | reverse complement strand
ATTATTTTATAAACTCCATTTTCAAAGAGGAAATTGAATTTTATTGAAAAAAACAATTTTTTTTCTTCAATTTTTATCAGCCAAAATGAACGAATGATCGAACGAATAAATAAATAAATGAATGAATGAATAAATGAATGCATGAACGAACGGACGAACGAATGAAGAACGAACGAACGAACTATCAAATAAATCAAAGATAACCCAAAAATTTCAATGAATAAATAATAAGATGAAAAGAATAACGCGAGAATTATTAATCACAAAAAATTTAAAACTGAGAGTCGCTTTTAATTTAATTTCCCTTCTAATCATTATTTGCACTCGCGTTTCTAGTTTTATTTCAATTCTTCAAAAAATAAAAACCTCAAATTCGAAAATTTATTCATCCTTTAATTTCTCTCACGCCGTCTCTCAATCTGTCTACATTAACACAAATTGACAATCTAAACGCTAACTCACGCACGAATGACACACGCACGCACACACACACACACACACACACACACACACACACGCATATTTGCATACATATATAGATTTATAACAGTATTTTAAGTCAAAAACGCATGTCTCAATGCTAATTAGAGGGACCATAATTTTTGGCGTCATTGACATCATCATCACAATCAGTATCATCTTCACTACCATTGTGACTACCTCCTAGAAAGATGAAAAAACAGAGAGAGAGGAGAGAGAGAGAGAGAGAGAGAAAGATAAAAAGTCAGATGAAGAGAGCGAAAAAGAGGAAGAAGATAAAGATGGAGAGCGAATTAGAGAAACTGTAAAAAAAGCGGAAGAGTAGGAAAGAAAGAGAGAAAGAAAGGAAGATAGAATGATGAAGGAAAAGAAGAAAGAAAGAAAGAATGAATGAAGGAAAAAGAAAGAAAAAAAGAAAGAAAGAATGAAGATCGTGAGATACGAAAAATAAATTAAACGGATAAAAACGGGATAGAGAGAGAGAGAGAAAAAAAAGAGAGAGAGAAAGAGAAGGAGAGAGAGAGAGAGAAAGAGAGAGAGAGAAGGTAAAAATAGCAACATGTTCAGTTTAGCGAGTGCGTGTATGTGATTTACAACGTTCTGTTATGTCGTTGTCGGCTTTATCAAAATTGAATCTTATGGTGGCTCTCAAAATTTTTGTTCCACTACTACTGCTACTGCTGCTGCTGCTGTGGCTACTACTACTACTACTGCTGCTGCTTCTGCTGCTCTGGCTACTACTACTACTACTACAATTACTACTGCTATTATTTCTTTTAAAATTAATCAACCAATCAGTTAGTTTATAAAGCGCTATTTCCGCAATGTTTAATAGCGCTCCTCAGGGAATTCCACAAACTGATGCGTAGGAGTGTTTAACTTTTAGCAACATTGTTAACTTGGGTAGAAGGAGGAGACATGCCACCCGCCCAGACAGAATGAACTGTTTCGAGTTTTGATGGCTCACGGCAAATCTCATCGAGTCATTGTTTGATCGGTTTGGAGTTTTAGCAATTTTTACTGCTGCCTCTCTGCCTACTTTCCATTGTTTCACAAGCGCATAAACAACAACAACAACAACAACAATATTTTTAAAACTTGCAATCAACTTTTTCAAATTTTAAAACAATTGTTAAGAGGTTTTCTGGCAAAAAATAACTTTTATTCGTTCATTCGTTCGTTCGTTCGTTCA
>NW_008705420.1:290574-292077 GCF_000326865.2 Helobdella robusta | reverse complement strand
ACCGCAGAAATAGTAGTAGTAGTAGTACGAATAAAATATTTACAAATATAAAAAATATTTTCTATAATTTTTGATAGTCTGTCCGGTAGGTTTCTTTGATCAGGAAAATTATTGCTTTCTGATTATCGAACAGGCGCTATCTTGAGACGAAGGTAGTTTCGTTCATTCATTCACTCATTCACTCACTCACTCACTCACTCACTCACTCACTCACTCACTCACTCACTCACTCACTCACTCACTCACTCACTCACTCACTCACTCACTCACTCACTCACTCACTCACTCACTCACTCACTCACTCACTCACTCACTCACTCACTCACTCACTCACTCACTTACTCACTCACTCACTCATTCATTCATTCATTCAATCAATCTTTTACAGGGAGGGAGAAATGCACCGATAAAGAATCTGAACTTTATTACTTCTCCGATGAAGATGACCGCAGATATTTAAATAACTTCTTTAATGCTAAAAATGGTTGGCTCCTTTTAATGCACCACCGCTTTAAATAATTATTACTAATTATTAGTATTTTTAACTACTATTACTACTACTAATACTACTACTACTATTACAACAACAACAACAACTACTACTACTACTACTGCTGCTGCTGCTGCTTCTTCTACTACTAGCGATGCTGCTGCTACTACTATTACCTCTTCAGCTTCTATCAATACTACACACACACGCGCGCGCGCACACTCCACACACACACACACACACAAATACACACACAGATAAATGCTACGGCAAGTTTTGGTAGATGTATCTGGTAGGTGTATCTACCAGATACATCTACCATGTATCTGGTAGATACATGGATGACGAATTCGTCTGGACGGCCGACAAAAGCCAGCAAATTTATCAATACTGGTCGAACGACACCAAGCCAAACATGAAGGACTCTAAGAATAAAAATCGGCTCTGCGTGCAGTTGAACGTGGAGATTGATGAATGGTATAAGGACATCAAATGCAAGCCACCTAAACCGCCTAACTGCCATCGGTCGCAAAGAATTTATAAGATTGTCACTATGGCGAATGAACTGTGCTCGAGCAAGAGATGCGTTTTATGTAGAAGAAAGAAGGGATGAAGAAGATGATGAAGACGATGCTGCTGCTGCTGCTACTGCTGCTGATGATAAGGATAGTAGTGGTAGTGGTTGTGGTGGTGGTAGTGGTGGTGACAACGGGTAAGATTGTGGTGATGACGACTGCGGTGGGGCTGGAAAAAGTGTTAAATATGAATATTTAAATTAGCTTTTTAAGAATTCAAATCATAGGTATGAGAATTTTCATTGAAACATCATCATCATCGTCATCATCATCGTCATCATCAGCAGTAGCAGCAGTCATGTGGTTTTTATTTTTTTCGATCTTTCAAATCTTTTTCATCAAATGTCTCGTGAGAGGGTGGAATTTTAAAAATATTTTATTTTGAAATAATTCAGAAAATATGAACAACAACAAAAACAATAGTAATAATATTAATAA
>NW_008705420.1:284171-285378 GCF_000326865.2 Helobdella robusta | reverse complement strand
TGCTTATTTTTATTATGTTTAAAATTATGATTATCATTATTATTGTTATTATTATTGGTGTTATTATATCATGGTGACGTCATATTTGCAGCAGTTCTAGCGTCCATCCATGCGATATATCATGGCGATGACGTTCATTTATTTATTTATTATTATAGGCGCGGAGATTCTGAGCAAATGATGTCATTATCATTGTTGTTGTTGTTGTTGTTGTTGCTGCTGCTGTTGCTGTTGATGTTGTTGTTGCTGCTGTAAGTGGCAGTTGTGTGGCAGTGGTAGTTGTAGCAGTAACAGCAGCAGCAGCAGTAGTAACAGCAGCAGCAGCAGCAGTAGTAATAGTAGTAGTAGTAGTATTAGTAGTATTAGTAGTAGTAGTAGTAGTAGCATTAGTAGTAGTAGTAGTAGTAGTAGTAGTATTAGTATTAGTAGTAGTAGTAGTAGTAGTAGCATTAGTAGTAGTAGTAGTAGTAGTAGTAGTAGTAGTAGTAGTAGTAGTAGTATTAGTATTAGTAGTAGTAGTAGTAGTAGTAGCATTAGTAGTAGTAGTAGTAGTAGTAGTAGTAGTAGTAGTAGTAGTAGTAGTAGTAGTAGTAGAAAAAAAAGAAGTATTAATAGTAAGTTGGTTTTATTAATAAAATTATTTATTTATATTGTTATTATTATTATTATTACTATTATTGTTGCTATCATCATCATAATTGCCATCATTATCATCATCGTCGTCGCCACGGGTTTCATTTTGTGAGCAGAAAAATTTAAAAGTTAAAATTTAAAAGTAAAAATATTTTGTGATGGTGACGATGATGATGATGATGTTCTTGAGGATGATGGTGACGATGATGATGATGATGTTCTTGATGATGATGGTGACGATGATGATGATGATGATGTTCTTCTTGATGATGATGACGACGATGATGATGATGATGTTCTTGAGGATGATGGTGACGATGATGATGATGATGATGTTCTTGAGGATGATGGTGACGATGATGATGATGATGATGTTCTTGAGGATGATGGTGACGATGATGATGATGATGATGTTCTTGATGATGATGGTGCCGACGATGATGATGATGTTCTTGAGGATGATGACGATGATGATGTTCTTGCTGGTGATGATGCCCATTAAAATTTATGGTGAAAGATTTTCAAATGGAACTGGTGTTGTCAGAGCGGAACATCAATCAGGCCTTCGTAATTA
>NW_008705420.1:283159-284121 GCF_000326865.2 Helobdella robusta | reverse complement strand
GAAAAAAAAATTCTGAAAATTCTTGAGAAGGTAGATTGAGAATTGAACAAATTAGTTCGTTCTAATGATGTCTGTCTGTGTGTGTCTGTCTGTCTGTTTGTGTGTATGTCTGGATGTCTGTTTGTGTGTCTGTCTGGATGTCTGTGTGTGTATCTGTCTATGTGTGTGTGTTTGTCTGTGTGTGTTTGCATGTATCCGTGTGTTTGTTTGTGTGTATGTGTTTTTATTTTTTGTTATAGCTGTATGTATGTTTTACATTCCATAGATGATATTATTGAAAATTAATTCGATGTCTGTGATGTTGAGGATGATGCTGATGATGATGTCGTTATTTGTTGATGATAGTAACAATGATGACGACGACGATGATGACGATGATGATGACGTCATAAATTTAATGATGAAGCGCTTAACGTTTCATTTTCAAGTCGATATGGGAAAAAATTTACCATCGGAAATGGACCTGCTTGACCATGCATTCAAATATATGGCCGACCATCATGATGATGATGATGATGAAGACGACGATGATGGTGGTGATGATGACGATGGTGGTTATGATAATGATGGCGATGGTTATTTAGCGCTTGTAAATATTATATTTTTTTTCTGCCATTAATTTATTTAATCAATCACAGCAACATTTATTTATTTCCGGATGTAATTGTTCACGATCATTCATTTTTTTATTCATTCATTCATTCATTCATTCATTCATTCATTCATTCATTCATTCATTCATTCATTTGTTCGTTCGTTCGTTCATTCATTCATTCATTCATTCTTTCATTCATTCATTCGTTCGTTCGTTCATTCATCCATTCACACATTCAGTAGTAGTAGCAGCAGCAGAATTCGCGACCAATTACACAGTTATTGTTTCTTTATTACTATTACTGTTGCAAATATTAACAATATTGGCCATAAAAATTGTTACAACAACAACAACAACAACAACAACA
>NW_008705420.1:266712-278500 GCF_000326865.2 Helobdella robusta | reverse complement strand
GAGAAGAGAGATAGTTAGAGAGAGAGAGAGAGAGAGAAAGAAAGAGAGAAAAAGATAAGGAGAAAGAGAGAGAAAGAGAAAAGTTTGAGAAAAATTGAATGGCAGTAGTTTCAAAAAATATGTACAAGCTTACAGACATATTGAAAATGAAGGCAGATGCCAAGAATAAAAAATAAGAACATATGATGAAGTAAGATAAGCATTTCAAAGGGAGAACAAGAGAGAAAGAGAGAGAGAAAGAGATGATAGGAAGAGGAGAAAACAAACCGTAGGGCAGAAATGAAAAAACGTCACATCACATGACAGCAAGAAATATACAAAACAAATCACCGAGTGATAATCGAAAATCCTAAATAGCGAACCATGCCGGATCCGGAAGTAAACAAGTGGAGAGAGAAAGAAAATAAGTGGGTGGCGATAAAAAGGCATCAACGCATTATTCATAATCTTTTTTATCTCTATTTTCCATTTCCGAAATCCGTCTGATCGTTCATTCATCCGCGCGTATATTATTTAATGGCGCGAATGCAAGCGATTTCAAAAAGTTATTGCCTCGTGACGTCAAATAACTCTCTCCTTACTTAGTTTTTTCGGCTTGTTGATGCTGCAATTGTACCACACGCCAACCATGAAGTCATACATGCAAAACTTATTTGCATATTAATTTATGAATAAATTACTGGCTCATCTGCTTATTCGTTAATAATTGTAATGAGTAATAATAATAACAGCAAAAATGACATTAATAAAAATAACAAAAACAATAATTATTATTATATAATAATAATAATAATGAAAAATCTTCTTATATCTCGAAAGCCATAACAGAATAATGAGAATAAATTGTAATAAAATGTTTTTAAAAATAAAATAGAATAAAATAATCAAATCAAGTCAAATGTACGATCAAGCCATCCTCAGTGTTAATGTCAGGGGTGGGATAACTTTTTGCTGTGAGGGCCGCATTGAGGGCTATTTGACCTTTGATGTATCATGATACAAACATGATACAAACATGATACATATAACAACAGCAATAACTTTGAACCTTTAATAACAGCAATAAAGATAAATATATATATAAATTAATGAGTTATTTTATTCAAATCGTTTCAAGGCTCTGTGAGTAAATATAGACGAACAATAATTCAATTACGCCATCATGGGTGTAGTCAGCTCATGGGGTAGAAAGTTTATTGTAATTATTCTTATTATTATTGTTATATTTGTTATTGTAATGTGTTGTAATTATTGTTATTGTTAATGTTTCGACAATGATTAATGCTAATTTTTCAAAAGCTGTCATTCAAATGAATTGGTTCTGAGGCTATTGTCGTCGTCGTCTTAGTTGTTGTTGTTGATGTTGTTGTTGATGACGTTGTTGTTGATGACGCTGTTGATGTTGTTGTTGTCAGAAAAATGAAATTTATCAAACTCCTTTAGAGCCTCCCTCAGTTCAGCATTCAGAGCCAAATCATTCCTCTTACGAACTTCCTTCTCATCCCTCAGACGCTGATTCTCAAGCTGAAGGGCTTTGCACCTTTCTAGCAATTTGTCAAGCATCTTCACCAGAGGACTATCATTATCATAACCCCCACCATCATCATCTTCTTCTTCTTCCTCATCATTATTATTGTTGTTGTTGTTAACATTTTCATCATCATCATCACCATCACCTGGATTCGAAACGATCTCAAAGCTATCATCATCATCATTATAAACATTATTATTATTATTATTTCCACCAAAAATTTTTGAATTGAACAAATCCTTTGATTGGTTGAAAGCCAGCCAATCGTACAACTTCTTCATGATAACATTGTCAGTAGCAGTATTATTATTATTATTATTATTATTATTATTATTATTACTGTTATAAGCTTTCAGAAAGTTACTATGAAAATTATTAAAGTTAACAATATTATTATTATTATTACCATCACAGCTATGGACTTTCAGATTATTATTATTATTATTATTATTATTATTATTATTGCAACAATCATCTACCACCTTATCCATATCACCACTATCACCACCACCATCATCATCACCACCATCATCATCGTCATTACAACCAGCACCAATAACAACATCCTTATCACCAAGAACGCGATCATCATCATAACCAGCAACCAAATTATCACCATCATCATCAGCACGGCAGACAACAAGACCATCATCATCATCATCATCATCATTACCAACGAAAACAACATGAACGCGATCATTATCATAACCAGCAACCAAATTATCACCATCATCATCAGCACGGCAGACAACAAGACCATCATCATCATCATCATCATCATTACCAACGAAAACAACATGAACGCAATCATTATCATAACCAGCAACCAAATTATCACCATCATCATCAGCACGGCAGACAACAAGACCATCATCAACACCATCATCATCATCATCATTACCAACGAAAACAACATGAACGCGATCATTATCATAACCAGCAACCAAATCGTCATCGTCGTCACCTTTTCTTCCCGTCTTGTAAACAATGACACAAGAAGAACTATTATTAACCTTAACATCATTATCACCATTGATGATGATGTTGTCATCACTATTGTTATTGTTATTATTGTTGTTCTTGCTGTTGATGACGTCATTATTATTATTATTATTAACATCATTATCATCACCGACAATGTCGTCGCTCTCACTATCTCTATCACCAACATCCCCAATCATTTTATGATTGATAGCCAAGTGGGTGGGGTTATCATTATTATTATTATTATTATCATCATCATCATCAATTCCGACATCACAATCACCACCGTTGTCGTCGTGTCTGTTGACAAAGTTCGCAGTCTGATCTTGAAAGTCAAGTGCGATCTTATCAAAGGCTGAATTGAAGTTTTAAAAAATATATACATTAATTATAATAAAAAAAATTATTTCAATCATAATAAAAAATTATGTCAATCTTAATAACCATCATCATCGCCATCATCATCATCGTCATTTTTTTAAATTTGTAATCATGTTTTTATACTTTTGTTAGCTTGTATCTATGTTCATTCGTTTGTTTGTTCATTTACTGTTTCATTTGCTCATTCATTCATTCATTCATTCATTCATTCATTCATCCATTCATCTTTTATTTTTTCACTCTATCATCCATTCATTCACTTGTTTGTCTATTCATTCATTCATTCATTCATTTTATAACGTACCCATTGTCAGCAAATAACTTTTGCTCTGTTAATGAAAGAAATAAAATCAATGATAAATTTTTAATTTAAAAAAAAATTAATTAACCCAGCAACAAATTTCATTTTTTATAATTTGTGGAATTTAAAATCATATATTCATATCGCTCGCTGCCACTCAAAAAATTAATTTTCCAATGCCTAATGAGCTAAAACTAAACCAAACTTCAAAAATATAGGCAACAAAAACTTCCTACATCAACATTTTGATCGTCTTTATCATCATCATTATCATAAAATAAATCATTCAATCAAATCATCATTATTATTTTTAATTTATTATTATAACAAACAAACATCATACCAACTAATTTAATTTACACTGAACTCACTAACAGGAAAGTTATAATCCCATGATGAATCATCGGACAACGAAATGTTTATCTCATCCTTGCTGGCCACCACGAAACCAACAAACCCAAATCTCAACAGTCGGCCAGTCCATTTTACACTAAATTTAGTAGGGGACTTGAAAGAGAAACCACTGTACTTTTTGAGTGCCCTGCCTGCCAAAGTATCACCACGATAAAACGTCGGTGAGTTCAGAACTTTCTGGCCGAAATACCTTTTGACCTCATTGACCAGATGGTTTTTATTAGGGATGACCTTTGTTAGGTTGGCAACTTGATTCGCAGTTCTTGCAGGTTGCTGCCGTTGGCTTTGAATGAAAGGTTTAAAGATGTTCTTCAACACCTCCACCCAGCCACGGGGCAATTTGTGATGGGGCTGGAACCCCACCACGAATTTCCACATCTTTTAGAAAATTATCTGGCTACTAATTCGAGATAGTGAAACACGAAAACTGGTTTTCTCAGTAATGTATTTATAGTCAGCAGCTTAAAGAGGGCACACAAGCTCCTCCCACGGTGCAACTAAAAGTTCAACTATATAAAACACTTGTTCGTTGCCTAGCGACCGTATTGTGTACATGACTGCCATGATGCTCGTTAATGAGCAGTATAAATGTTTTAAACGATTTTCTGAGTAATTTTTATTTTATAAGTGTTAATGAATTTTTTTAAAAAATAAAATGAAAAATGTTTGCCAGCTAAGTACAATTACATTAAAAAAATTATAATAACTTTTTGGGACATCTTCGATTCTTGCCTTACCTGTGAGGTAGATTGCTATAAAGAGCCATCGCGATTGATCCGCGTTTTTCCAACATTCAAATGACCGGGCAAAATGGGAATTCTATTTATTTCTACGGCGAAAAAAGCATTAGTTTTACATCTAAAAAGAAGATTTTTACAAAATATTTTACTCGAAATCAAGAAGGTTTTTTAAATTTTATTGTTTTTACACGTTTTATTTAATAAGTTGGCCATTTAGATAGTGAAAAGTAGCGAGGTGTTTGCCGACATTAATTTTCATGCTTTTCAGTTTCTGACTGCTTGCTTGAGCACAAAAATTAGTGATTAGTCAGTTTTGAAAGGTTGAAAGCAGTTTATTAACATATGTTCTTTAGATATGTTCTTTAAGAAACATTATTATTTATAAAATGTTTATGTAGTTGACTGAGCTGAAAATTCTTTATAAAATGTTTATGATGTAATTAACTCTGGGTTGAAAGCAGTTTATTAACTTATAATACATATTCTTCAGAAATTTGAACATGCTGTTTATTGAAAAATTATAAATTAGTTCGTGAAGCGCTATTTTCGCGATGTTCAGCAGCGCTACTCAGTGAATTTTGCAAACAGAAGGGTTTTGAGATATGCTCTGAGTTGTTAATTTGAATATAAAAATTGCTTTTGGTCCGGTGAGATCCAGTGGCTTACTAAAGCCGAAGGTTGGCTAAATAGGATTGAACTATAGTCGCCCTTTTTTTTACACTATTCGATCATGTTAAAAATTTGTTTACTTAATATAAAATAAACGGCCTAAATAGATCAAAATTGTTATTTGAACACTATCTTCATTATATTCAATGAATATTTTACATTCTGCTGGTTCTCATAGAAACTGGTTGCTGAAATCATACGTTGGCTTACAGCAGTGGCTTACTGAGTTTCATACAACTGTGTCATGGCGGTTTTCTGTACATATAATGCTTTAAATAAATCAATATATTCATATAACAATTATTTTTGTCAATATAAATATAGAAATTGCTTTTTTCTGGTGAAATACAGTTGCCAAGTAAAGCCGTATGTTGGCTTAATCGGATTTTTTTTCATATATATAATATAATACTATGAGATCAGTCAGTCAGTAGTCAATCAGTCAATCAATCTATCATTATAATGCTTTAAAGCCGTAGGTCGGCTTTCTTGATTGTATATGTGTGATTAGTTGATTGAATGATTGGATGGTTGATTGATTGATTGTACGTTTCTAACGTGGAGTAACTCAAGAATATCATCTATAAGGTTTGTTTGTATGGTATGTGTGTTGGGTTTTTTGTCTGGTTGTCCGTATGTTTGGTTGACTGTCTGCCATCATCATCATCATCTTAGTTTGATTGCTACTAAGAGCCGTAGGTTGGCTTAATCGGATTTTTTTCATATGTACAATGCTATGAGATCAATCAGTCAATCGATCAATTATTCATTCAATCAACTAATCAATCGATCAATCAATGAACCAAATTGAATAAACGAATTTTGTTAAAAACTAAAAAAAATATTTGCGAGGCTTGTTCAAACACTTAACCGTACAAATCTACAAACAATTTCGAGATTTTAGTAAAGAAAGAAAAACACAATAGTTGCTTTTATTTGAATTCATTCAAAAATGGAAAGTGACGGTTAATAAAAATTGTAAAAACGTAACTTTAAAAAAATCGAATTTTAATAATAAAATATCGACTGATAAAAAAAAATAATTATTATCCATTATTATTGTACACACTCCTTAGAAGTTCTTGAAAAATAATAATCCAGGTAACATGAACCTTTAGTAAGAACAGTTCACAGCACATCATAATGACTAAATCAACATACCAAACAGAAATTATTTATACATGCATATATACAAAGTAAATCAAGAAATATCCAAAAATTATATAACCAAATTAAAAAAAATTAGAAACCAGTCAACATTTAATAATTAAATAGACATTATTAAAAAGATTGTTCAAAAAGGTAAAATTTTAGGCGACGACGAGAATAAAATGTAGTTTGTTTTGTTGGTGTGGGGCTGTGAATCGAAAACTAACACATCACAAAAAACTAGTAAAAAGTCGCAAGAATAGTAGTCAGTCACCTACCTACAATTAAATTACTCTCAGGGCCCTAGCTTACTTATAATCATTAACTCAACTCACCTACCTACAAATATTTTTTTCTACGTTTTCGGAATTTTACATGTTTTAGGTATTTTATTTTACATATTTCAGCGTTTTTATTTTACTTGAAACTTTTTAACTAATGTTAAGCCCTAGCCTACCTACGATTGTTCAACTTATCTCAATCCCTAACTTACCTATGAATAAAATTAAGTCCGGTAAAGAAAATAGAAAGTTGAAGAGAAACATAACAACGACACCGAATGAATGGATGTTGTGTATGTGTGTGTTGTATTGATATATGTGCGTAAATGTGCGCGCGTTTACTCTCCAGAAACTTCTTATTGTCATCTTCGAATTGTCATCGGAACGATCATCATGAGACCACCATCTGAAACGTGCTGACGCCCACCACAACCCACCTCTCATCATTCTGTAGACAAATTTTTTTATTAGCCTAGTAATAAATGAATGTTAGAATCTTAAAAGAAAAAAAATTATGAAATGAAAATAATGGCAAATAAATAATATTTTAAAATAATAAAGAGAGTAAAATGTAAAAAAAATTTACTTTCGTCCATTCGACAAAGGCAGAATGTTGAATGCCTGAGTGAGTCAAGAGTCAATGAATTAATTAATGATTCAATGATTAAAAAAATAAATTAATGGAAAAATGATTTGAAAGATTGAGTGATAAAGTGAATGAATGAACGAATGCGTGAATGAATGAATGAATGAATGAATCAATCAATGAGAAAAATTAAAAGACGAAACTACTAAACCTTAGTTCAAAAATCGTCGTTTCAGTACTTCATTGCACCGACCACCATCTGGTCGGCACACATGATTTCATCCGAACTTCTGATTGTCAGTCGAACAGCCAACGCGCTGATTCTTCCAACACCACCATCATCATACGTAAATCATCATGAGACAACCATCTGAAACGTGCTGACTCCCACCACTGCCCACCTCTCATTATCCTGTAGACAAATTTTTTTTATTAGCGTAGTAGTAAATGAATGTTAGAATCTTAGGAGCAAAAAATTATAAAATGGAAACAATGACAAATAAATAATATTTTAAAATAATAAAAAAAGTAAAATGTAAAAAAAACTTACCGTCGTCCATTCGATAAAGGCAGAATGTTGAATGCGGTTCGGTTCCTACGTTGTCCTCCAAAACTGGTGCCAGTCCTCCTCGAGATTGTTGTTGAAACACAACCCGTGTTGATGGAGAAAGAGAAAATTCTTATCAGAAAACTTAGCGGTGCCTGCATCTCAAATTGCTTAATAAAAATAATCCTATCTACCTATTCAATTACCTTAGCTAATTTGTATTAAATTATTAATGATACGATAGTCGAAAGTCCCCCTTCATTCTCCCTCCTTGCACAGAGGTTCACCGACAGCCAGGGCACCAGATAGTAAACCATTGCCGTGCGGATAGTAGACTATTGCCGTGCGGATAGTAAACCATTTGCCGTCCGGAAGCCGTGCGGGTAGTAGACTATGGCCGTGCCGCATAGTAAATCATTACCGTGCAGATAGTAAACCATTGCCGTCCGGATAGTAAACCATTGCCGGTTCACCACTGGCCACCAAGACTTACCTCTGACAAGAGACTTTGAAATCCAGAGTCAATCGGCTATCGTACCCTCAACTTACCTATTTATTACAATTAAGCCCTAGCTTACCTAAAATTATAAAACTCAAGAGCCCAATTCATTTAGCCAATCGGCACCCACCCCACCACCTACGTAATGCCTTGGGCTCCAACTTAGTAATAATAATATAAAACTTAAACCCTAAATCTATTAATGAGTATGTGTTACAACGTAGCCTTAACTTACCTATTCATTACATTACGGTCCTAGCTTACCTAAAATTACAAAACTCAAGAGCCCAATTCATTTAGCCAATCGGCGCCCACCCCACCACCTACGTAATGCCTTGGGCTCCAACATAATAATAATAATGTAAAACTTATATTAGCCTACCTATCGATACTTACAGCGTTTTAATTTACATTACAAGATTGTTCCTAGAATTACATTATTGCCCTTAATTACCTATGAAATTAAATTACTCTCAACCTTAGTAATAATAAATTAGAATGTGTAATGGAAATAAAATTACGCTCAAATACTAACATATGTGTTTATGTATGTATTTGTGTGTGTGTGTGTGTGTGTAATACGCTGATGCGTGTAATGTTGGTGCAAGAAAAAACAGAAGAGATAAACTTACGCGCCTACCTATTCAACTACATTAGTGTTGGATGCTTCCTATCTATCCTACCTACAGTTAAAATTATGCCTATCTAACCTACCTATATAGCTACTTAATGTAATTGTGTGTGTATGTGTGTGCGTGTATGCATTCTTACTTAATGTTAAATTAGAGAGAAAAACAGAGAAAAAAGAATAAAACGTATCCCAGCCAAGCGTGTCTTTGCCACTGAATGAACGTAGCCTGACATCTTCCATGATGAACTCCTCTGGAAACTTCAACCTGAATGAAATGAATACAATGAAAAAATCTTATTTATTTAATTTATTTAAATGAAAGTAGAAAAACGAGCCGCGGTGAAACCCGCCAGCCGCAACAGCCTGTAACTGGCAAAAAAAGGAACCGCTAAGAAACCGTAAAACGAACCCCAGCCAGGCGTGCATTGTTTGCCACTGAATGAACGAACGTAGCTTGACATCACAACCATTCTGATCTTCCACGATGAACTCCTCTGGAAGCCTCAACCTGAATGAATAAACCTGAATGAACCTGAATAAACCTAAATGAATGGAAAAATCTTATTTATTTAATTAATTTAAATGAAAATAGAGAAACGCAAAGAAGCCGACCGGTCGGCAAAGAAAAGAACCTCAAAGAAAGGTATCAATATAGGATTTATGCTCTATATAGGATTTATGCTCTATATAACTCTATATAACTCTATATAACTCTATATAACTCTATATAACTCTATATAACTCTATATAACTCTATATAACTCTATATAACTCTATATAACTCTATATAACTCTATATAACTCTATATAACTCTATATAACTCTATATAACTCTATATAACTCTATATAACTCTATATAACTCTATATAACTCTATATAACTCTATATAACTCTATATAACTCTATATAACTCTATATAACTCTATATAACTCTATATAACTCTATATAACTCTATATAACTCTATATAACTCTATATAACTCTATATAACTCTATATAACTCTATATAACTCTATATAACTCTATATAACTCTATATAACTCTATATAACTCTATATAACTCTATATAACTCTATATAACTCTATATAACTCTATATAACTCTATATAACTCTATATAACTCTATATAACTCTATATAACTCTATATAACTCTATATAACTCTATATAACTCTATATAACTCTATATAACTCTATATAACTCTATATAACTCTATATAACTCTATATAACTCTATATAACTCTATATAACCATGCACACTACCACATTCAATCAATAAAAATCCCACTAAAACCAGGAACCAACGCGTACCTGTTATATGTATGTTGTGAAAACAAACAAAAAACACAAAACAAAAAACACACCATCAAGTAGAGTAAAAGAATAGAAATGCCTAACTTACCTATGTAACTAAATTAACTTATGCCCTAGCCTACCTATATAATAAATTAATTTTTACCTCACCTACCTATGTTTCATTAACTTAACTTAAGACTCATGAAGAAAGAGAAAAAGGAGTAAAACAGAACATAAAATACTACCACACAAACAAACATGATGTATGTATGTATGTATGTATGTATGTATGTATGAGCAACCGCTAAAGAACCCACCTAAAATATAAAAAAATACAACAAACAAGCACACAAACCACAGACATGCCAACTCTATATAACTCTATATAATAAAATAAATAAAAATAAACAAATTAAAAAAATTAAATAAATGAGATCAGACAGACTGCTTCAAGCGAGGCAGAATGCCTGATCTGATTTTCACACTGTCTCAGCTCCTATTTATACTCGTTTCAACCATACATTTTCATCATTTCAATCATTCACATCAGGAAAAAACTTATTTAATGTATGCACTACACTATTATACAGTCTTAACAACAATGCTAACCGTACTAAATTGACATCATCGAACGAACGCCTTCGAAACTTTCTGATTGGCTGGTTGAATCTGCTATATTGCTTTTTTATATAAACATATAATCTAATTAATTATTTGTTTACATGGATTTTAGTTATTATATATATATATACATATATATATATATATATATATATATATACTGGGAGACCACACCATGCTTAACATCTAATTCCAAGCCGAGCCAAGCCAAGCTGAGCCAATAAAATTTTGCTCGCTTTATATATAGTATATAAATTCATTATAAACGCAACAGTAATCAGTGCAACATATGTGCACACGCAGTTCAAATTTTTTTGGGAGAATTCCAAATAGTTTGAGACCACACCTTGCTTAACATCCAATTCCAAGTTGAGCCGAACCAAGCCAAGTTAAGCCAAGCTGAGCCAATAAAATTTTGCTCGCTTTATATATACTATATAAATTCGTTATAAACGCAACGGTAATCAGTGCTACACATATAACTAGAATAAATATAACAGCCTTCGCCCACTTTCAACGGTCGAACAAGAAGCTTATTTCCGGAGGGGAGTTGGAGGGTGATTTTTTATCGTTCGAGTCAAGTTACGATCGTATATTTACTAATTACGGAATATTGCTTTTATTTAGAATGTTAAAATTTTAATTTTTTTTAATTGTTATTCAATGTGGTAATTAATTACTTTTATTTGGTATAAATTTAAAAAAATAAAATCGACATTACTGAAAATAATTAAAAGTTGAAAAAATTAAGGTTCTTTGCGTATCACTGCTTCAACCCATAAGAAAGTGTTGTATTATGGTAAATAGGCCTCCCCTTGGTGCTACGCAGTTCAAATTTTTTGGGAGAATTCCAAATAGTTTGAGACCACACCTTGCTTAACATCCAATTCCGAGCCAAGCCAAGCTGAGCCAATATTAGTAGATTTATAAGCGCTTTTATATTGAAATTTTGCTCGCGAAATTTTTTATACGAATATCCCAATATAACAAATTCGCCATCCTATTTTAAAAATTTTCATTGATGCTTTTTAATCAGTCAGGTCACAATCATCATCATTGATAATTTTTTAAAAATTGTTGATAAAAGTAACTAATATATATATATATATATATATATATATATATATATATATATAGTAAATAGTTTAATTTTTTTG
>NW_008705420.1:257114-266392 GCF_000326865.2 Helobdella robusta | reverse complement strand
AATATCTCTATCTATCTATTTATCTATTTTTTCATTTAGTTTTGCCTGAAAAAGTATCTTTATTCATTTTATGATACTACTTTCTTCAATAAGATACTGTTTGATACATATAACTAGAATAAATATTAAGGCCTTCGCTCACTTTCAACGGTCGAACAAGGAGCTTACTTCCGGAGGGGAGTTGGAGGGTGATTTTTTACCGTTCGAGTCGAAAGCAAGGAGAGGCCTATTTACCAATATACAACAATTTCTTATGGGTTGAAGCAGCGATATGCAAAGAACCATAATTTTTCAACTTTTAATTTTTTTCGGTATTGCCGATTTTATTTTTTTAAATTTATACCAAATAAAAGTAATTAATTACTACATTGAATAATAATTTCAAAAAATTTAATTTAAAACCTTTTAAAACATTTTAAATAAAAGCAATACTCCGAAATCAGTAAACCATAATTTTTCAACTTTTAATTTTTTTCGGTAATGCCGATTTTAATTTTTAAAATTTATACCAAATAAAAGTAATTAATTACTACATTGAATAATAATTTCAAAAAATTTAATTTAAAACCTTTTAAAACATTTTAAATAAAAAAAATATTCCGAAAATTAGTAAATATGCGATCGTAACTTTTGACTCGAACAATAAAAAATCACCCTCCAACTCCCCTACGGAAGTGAGCTTCTTCTTAGACGGTTAAAAGTGAGCGAAGGCCACTATATTTATTCTAGTTACATGGTCAAAAGTTACGATCGTATATTTACTAATTACGGAATATTGCTTTCATTTAAAATGTTAATAATTTTAATTTTTTCAATTGTTATTCAATTTGGTAATTAATTAATTTTATTTGGTATAAATTTAAAAAAGTAAAATTGACATTGCCGAAAATAATTAAAAGTTGAAAAAATTGAGATTCTTTGCATATCCCTGCTTCAACCCATAAGAAAGTGTTGTATATTGGTAAATAGGCCTCCCCTTAGCGCAAAGGCACACAGAAAAAAATGATCACATTTAAAAATGAACTTTCAATAAAATTAAAATTCTTCTAAAAAGTCAATCAAAATACAGAGAAATAAAATAAATTATTAAACTATATAAAATTATTAACAATAAATCAGTTAAACAATATCAATCATTTAAAAAAAATTTAAGAAATATCTTTTTCAATGGTACATTTATAAAACAAGCTAGTACCGTGCGGCTCTATGGCTTAGTTGGTTAAAGCGCCTGCCTAGTAAGCAGGAGATCGTGGGTTCGAATCCCACTAGAGCCTTTTTTTTAGATTTTTATATTATTTAATATAATATTTTTTATTATTTAATACATTTGTACTTAGTATTTTTCATTATTAATTTATTAAAACTTAATTGTTACTGATTTAATTTAATTTTTATGATTTTAATAGGAATAATTAATACGCTCATTATATAACATTATATCGTTAATTAATTGAAAATTATTATTATTATTTCATCAGACTTTTTAATAGTAAGAATGATAAGATCTTCTTGTTAGTATTACTTAAAAGCATTGTAGACCATTTAAATACAGTGGCCGTAACGGATCGTGGAGGGTGGGGCGGAGCGGGAATTCCATGCCCCCCCGTTGTGAGAAGCATTGTTATTAAAAGTCACACCGGAAATAAGTACCCATTTTAAGTAGAAAATCGACCAAATTCTGTCTCTTGTAAGATGATTTGAAAGCGTTGCATATTCAGAATTTTATTTTTCTTCAATTTAACTTTTTGGCCTCTGCTTGAATTTGTCCTCCCACGTGCGGTGCACTATCTTGCCCCACCCTAACTTTTAGCCCTAACCCTAACCCCCCATCTCTGTTAGGATTGGCCCTGATGACGATGATGATGATAGCGATGATGAGGATGATGTTAATGGAGGATTTGATGATGTTAATGACTTTTCTTAGCTACCAAAAAGACATTAGATAAAAAAACCCGCGTTGATGTTGTTGTTGTTGATGTTGTTGATGTTGTTGTTGATGGTGACGTCACCGTGACAACAAAACAAGCTATCCAAAGAACGGATCGTCTCTGGGAATAGCGAGACAAACCCGAAGAAAACAACAACATCATTCAACATCACTCAACAACAACAACAATAGTAACGGTAACAACACTAACACTAATTGCACAATTAACAACAACAAGAAGAAAAAAAACAATTAACAACAACAAGATAAAAAAATTAAGATAGTAACAACAATAATTTTTATTCATATTATTACAACAACAACATCATCAACAACAATTTGATAAACAAAGAGCTAACAAATTAACTCACTAATTCGGCCATACATATTTAAACAACGCCGCAAGTAACAACAACAACAACAATGGTAATGAATGACGTCATTATTGACATCAAAAACAACAACAGCAATGACGCCATCAAACACAGCAACAATTTTATAACCGAAAAAAATCACATCAACATCAATGAGAACAATAGCGTCCTTATGTATGTATTACGTATTTTAGACAACAACAACAAAAACAACAACAACATCAACAACAACATCAACAATAACATCAACAACCACAGCATCAACAACCACAACATCAACAACCACAACATCAGCAACCACAACATCATCAACAACAACATCAACAACATCAACATCAGCAACAACTACAACATCAACCACAACAACCAACAACAACAACAACAACAACCACAGTAACAACCACAACAACATCAACAACAACAACATTAACAATTTTTATTATTATCATTGTCGTCATTATGCAATACGTGTGAGTTTTGCTTAAACAAATGTTTACGAAATAATGTTGTGTATGTGTGTGTGTGTGTGTGTGTGTGTGTGTGTGTGTGTTCATTTATATGTATGTATGTATTTGTGTGTGTGTGTTTTCGTTTACATGTATGTATGTATTTGTGTGTGTGTGTGTGTTTTCGTTTACATGTATGTATGTATTTGTGTGTGTGTGTGTGTGTGTGTGTGTGCATGGGAGCGCGAAATTATTTATTTGTTAAAGTTTATCAAAACGGCTATAAATACATACTCGGATGACGATAGCGGACAAAATAAAAACTACTACTACTACAACCGCTATTACTACTACAACCGCTACTACTACTACAACCGCTGCTACTACTACCACGCTACTACTACTACTACCGCTACTACTACCAATACTACGACTACTATTACTACTAATAATAACAACAAAAATAATAATTATAATAATAACGTGTAATAGCAATAAAAATAATAAAAATAGGACAGACAGTGTTTATGTTCGCTGACTGCATTGATTGATGATGATCATTCGACACGGCAGTTATCATCATCATCGCCACAATCATCATCATCGCCACAGCCACCATCATCATCACTACTATCATCATCACCATTACAAATCCATCGTCATCATCTTCAGAATAATATTACCAATTAGAGCGAGTTGACTTTGTATGACATACAACTTATGTACAAACAAATATACATACATACATACATACATACATACATACATACATACATACATACATACATACATACATACATACATACATACATACATACATACATACATACATACATACATACATACATACATACATACATACATACATACATATATACATACGCAACATATATGGACAAACATACAGCATGGGCATCTCTTCTACTACAATAACGAGATAGCATATAAAATGTTTTATGTGGTTGTTTGAATTCATTTGTTGGACCTCTTGGTGCTGATAACGAGGACGAGGACGATGAAGATGAGGATGAAGATGATGATGATTGGGCTTAATATAAAGATGACTATATCATGATTCTTTCACGGATTAAAACTGGCGACTAGTGGTAAGTTAGTATTGTTGTTCTTCCTTGTGATGATGATGATGTTGGTTATGATAATGATGAAAATATGATGATGATGGCGATGATAATGATGATAAAGATGATGATGACGATTGCCACACCGGAACAGAGAAATAAATTATGAAAGGAGTGATTATTCTTGAAGGATGAGTTGTGCGCTCTGCCAGCCGATACCCGCCATCATTATCAGCACCAACATCGTCATCATCATCGTCTTTGACGTCATTATTACGTCATCGCCATCTTTTCGGGCTTCATTATCACCTTCAAAATCGGTTTCATCATTAACATCATCAGCCTCATCAGCTGCTGCAGAACTAACATCACCATCGTTCATACGACCATCATCATCATCATCATCATCATCATCATTAACGTCCTCTTCATCATCGTCGTCATCATCATCGTCATCATCGTCGTCATCATCATCGTCATCATACTTTCTTCCAATTTCATCATCCCTACCATCGCCATTTCAATTTTCGTTTCCATCTTCTCCATCAAATAGTTCATCATCAGCATCACAATCATCAGGCTCGTCATCATCATCATCTTCTTCTTTACCTCCGCCATCGTTATCATCACCGAATTCTTTTTCCTCGCCACCACCACAAGTGGCCACTGTCGTTGCTTTAGGTGGTGATCGCATCGTTCTGAAATGCCGGATTAAAGACGAAAGAACCAAAACGGTAATGATGATGATGATGACGATGATGATGATGATGGTGGTTATGACGATGATGATGATGATGGTGGTTATGACGATGATGATGACGACGACGACGATGCATCTACGCTTGAACGCCTCTGACAAGATAATATCGCCCGCAGTTGCCAATGCTGTGAAATTAATATTAAATCATTAAAAACGTCTTCATCATCATTTTCTCTACTACTACTACTACTACTACTACTACTACTACTACTACTACTACTGCTGCTGCTGCTGCTGCTGCTATTACTACTACTACTACTACTGCCATTTCTACTACTACTTTTACTACTACTACTACTATTATCCTTTCTTTTACTACAATGTTTTACTACTACTACTTTTATTAATATTACTAGAAACAATTACTAAATACTATTCTCCATCAATCTTCAATCTCTTTCTCTCTCTATAAATATTTTTCTTTCGTTTTTTCTATTTGTCTTTTTTTATCTTTCTCTCTCTCTCTTCTCTCTCTTTCTCTCTGATTTATTAGTCAAAGGAGATTATAAATATAATAAAATGTTTACAAATTTGTTGAAATTTCTGTGCGGTGGTGCTAATGAATGCTTTCACTGCCGACGAGAGAGGACCCGGGAGAGAGAGAACGTGAAAGAGAGAGAAAGCAGAAGAATTTAAAAAGAAAGAAAGTTGGAACTAGAACGACTGAGATAAATTGAAAAAAAGAAGAAAGTTAAGCGGAGGGATAGAAAGAGCGAAAAATGATAAACGAATGGCACAAAAAATTAGGGGGTAACAAACTCGGAGAACGTAAAACATAAAATGAGAAAAAAAGGAGGTAGAGATAAGGAGAGGGGAAAAAAGAGAAAAGAAGAAGAAAAAAGAGTATGAAAGAGAGAAACAGAGGAAGAGAGGAAGAAATTTTTTTTATTGCGAATGAGATGCAGAGAAATTAATGAAAAAATCCTGAGAAAATTTTGTAAATTTTTTTTTGACTTGGTAGTTGTTGTAGTAGCTGCAGCAGCAGCAGCAATAAGTGTAATAGTTGTTTTCATTGTTGTTGCTGTTGTTTTTGATGTGTTTGCTCTCGTGGGAATGATAAGAGGGGAAAAGTTTTTTGTCGTCGTTGGAGGGACGAATTCGCAGTCCCATTATTATTAATATATTACACATACACATATGTACGTGTGCATATGTGTATGTACGTGTGTATATGTGTATGTGTGTGTGTGTTCGTCGTGTGTATGCGTGTGTGTGTGCGTGTGTGCGTTTCGAAAAATTTTTCGTATCGATCATCGTAATGGTACGACCTACAGTACTAATGATAATAATTTTACCAGTAATGATAATAATAATAATAAAATAATAATAATAATAATAATAACATCACTACCAAAGTGAAAGAACAAATGTGTCTTCCATTGTCGTCAATCATTATTTAATTTTGGAAGAATGAATTTTTAAAATGTTTATGGATCTTTGGGCAAATATGAAATGATGTTCTTCGGCGCTCTTATTTTAAGTCTATGTTTAAGTTTCTTTGCTGTTGTTTTTTGTGTTTACGTCATAAAAAATATCTTATCTATGTAAACAGTTTTCGTCTTTTAGTAAAATTTACCTTCATTATACTTACATACGATGAAGTGTTTCTATCTATGTAAATACGCTGTTTTATCCATGGTGGATAATATTTTATCTATGTAAACGTTATTTTATCTATGGTGGAAAATGTTATATCTATGTGAGCGATATTTTATCCCTGTGCAGAATTTTTTTCTACTCATGGTTCAATTGACAATTCGCCATCGTGTTTACGTGGCAGACATTTTTGTTCCGGTGCAATTTCAGTCTTCATTTTTTTACCCATTCCTTCAGTCGTTCATCCGTCCTTTCGTTTATTCGTTCGTTCTTTCTTTCATTCATCCATTCATTCATCACTCTTTCCGTCAGTCGTTCTTTTTCCCTTGAAAATGTTTTTCTTTTGCCACTCTTCATATATCAATTTTGAATTTTAAAAACCGGACATGATGATGATGAAGATGAAGTCGTTGTTGCTGCTGCTGCAGCTGCTACTGCTGTCGTTGTTGATGCTGATGACGACGACGATGATGATGATGATGGTGATGGTGGTGATGATGATTGCGTCATAATTTATTTGGCGCAGTGTTTTATTTATGCTGTCCTGAGCAGATGTACTTCGCCAAGAATAAGAAGAATAATAAGAACAATAATAACAATAACAACAACAATAATAATAAAAATAATAATAATAATAAAAATAATAATAATAATTAATAGCAATTGTTTTACATTTTGAAGTACTAAACTGCGATAAACATGGTTAAAACAATGACGATGATGATGATGACGATTGTGATGACCACCATCGTCTCGGCGGCGGTGGTGGTGGTGATGATTATGGTGATCTGCTAATCTATAATTTATCATGTGTTTTCTCACGGCTAATGACCAAAGCATTTCTTGTATGAATGAGTGAATGAATGTGAATGAATGAACTAACAAACGAAAGAATGAATTAATTAATAATTGTGTGAATGAATTAATGCACAAATAAATGACGGATTGAGTAAATGGATGGATGGATGAATGAATGAATGAAGAAATGAATAATCTAATGAACGATCGATTGACTTGTCAAACAGGCAAATGAATGATTGATCGAACAGAGAAACAAACCAGTGACTGGGTGAACAAACAAACAAATGAATGAATGAACGAAAGAACAATCGAATGATTGAATGAACGAAAGAACAAACGAATGAATGAGTGAAATATAAATTTAGCATAGAGGAAAGATATGATGAATATCGCTGTAAGGTAAGTGTAATGAGAATGCATATAAGTCATGTCATTTTATGCAGCGCTATATAATGCCTTATATCTTTCTAAACGTCATTTATATGTTATTATTATTATTATTATCATCATCATCATGATCGGGCGCGAAATTATGAATATTAATAAATAAGCGAGAGACGTGCTGTAAAATTGGTGCAATAAAAATAATTTTCTTCTTTTTTCTTTCCTTCATTCGCCTTCCGCTTTCTCCATCTCTCTCTCTCTCTCTCTCTCTCTCTCTCTCTCTCTCTTTCTCTCTCTATCAATATTATCCCCTCTTCAGCGTTTCAAATCTGAGCATTTGTTCATTTTAAAAACATTCAAACATCTGCTAAAACATATAAAACAACCTACAGACACACAAACATGTGCGAATATGCATGCATACAAAGATACAAACAATTATACAAACGAACAAACATACAAAAAATATACAAACAAACATACTAACGCACGTACGTATAAATACACACACACTTAGATATATTCATGTCCATACTAATTGATATCATTCGTCATCTCTTCTCGCTCTCTTCTTTTTATTTTCTTCTTACCTTCCTTCCTTCCTTCTTCCTTTCTTTCATCTTTCTTTCATTTTTTGAATTCTTTTATTCATTCTTTCTTTCACTCTGTCTTTGATTAGTAGCAGGTATTTACACTTCTTTTGTGTTTATTTTGAAAGCAAAAATTTTGTTTTGGCTTGTTACTTTCGCTGGCCATCCATCCGTCCATCCGTCTATTAATTCATCCACCTATTCATTCACTCATTCATTTATTCATTCATTCATTCGTTCGTTCGTTCATCCATCAATTCATTCATTCACGCATTCACAGGTCACGTGGCGGAAGTTGGAGGAACCCTACCCCCTGACGATAGGGGTACTTCCGTTTGTGCAAGGTGATAGACTGAAGGTAGACAACAACGAAAGGATGAATGAATGGAACCTTGTCATCAATGACGTCATCATGGAGGATGCTGGAGTGTACGTCTGCAGTGTTATTGTCAGGCAACATCAACAACAACATCCACAACAACAACATCCACAACAACATCCACAACAACAACAACAACAGCATCCAAGAGACTACATAGCTTGTATAACTCAACTTTCAGTTGTCAGTAAGTCATTTTATAACCGCATTTCATCCATTTTAATTGCCAGCAACTACATCATCATCCACAACAACAACATCAACAACAACATCATTATTATCATCACCTTCTAGCAATAACTCTATCAGCCAATAGGAATGCGGTGAACGTCGGCCAGCCAATAATATTGAGGTGCCAAGTTTTCGGTAGCTATGGCAACCTAGACAACAACATCATTCCTAGCAACGACATCCACAACAACAACAACATCATCATCAACAACAACAAGTTAGCCAATCACGTGGTCTGGCTCAAGGATGACGTCATCGTAAAAAATACAACAGAGGCCATTGTTGTGGATGAACTTGTATACAGCGACCGTATGGACTCTGATAATGATCTTGGTGATGTTGTTGATAATGATGACGCTGAAGTTGGTGGGGATGATGATGATGATGATGATTCTGAAGGTAGTAAATTTTACAACCACACATCTTCGCCAAAGCTAGAACAACAACAACAACAACAGCAACAACATCTTCAACAACAACACCAACATCTTCAACAACAACAACATCAACTACAACATCAACAACAACAACATCAACTACAACAATATCTTCAACAACAACCTCAACATCTACAACAGCAGCAACAACAGCAACAACAAACGATCGATTTTGTGTACGAAAACCGTGAAGACAAAAAGCATTTCCGACCAAAAAATTGTTGCAATAATAATAACAACAACAACAACAGCGACAACAACAACAACAACAATA
>NW_008705420.1:249545-250341 GCF_000326865.2 Helobdella robusta | reverse complement strand
TCACACCGCACATCTGCAACAACAACATCAACAACAACATCAACATCTGGAGCAACAACGACAACTTAAACTATTTCATCAGCTACGGCAGCATCCACAACAACATCAAAAACAACATCAACAACAACAGCAACAACAACATCAACAACAACATCAACAACACAAGCGATCTTTAGCGGGTCATCTATCTTCGCATTATATTATCGTTATTGCAATCGCTACGTTATCTATGTTCCTAAATGTTATCTTTGTTTTTGTGATGTAACTTCATCATCATCATCACCGTCGTCCTCCTCCTCATCATCATCATCCTCATCATTTTTTTCAAACTATTAATCGAAATATTCAATTTTTCACTATTCATTTTTATTGCAATAAATAAATAAACATTAATAATAATAACGATAATGATAATAATTATTATTATTATAGTAAAAATAATAAATAATAAAATAATAATAATAATATGTTTTGGTTTATTTTATGAGAAAAATGTAATCTTCATAAGTGAAGTTGTTCAGTTTCAGTCGAACCACGGCCGCCATACCAGTGTTGATGATTGTGATGATGGTTGTGATGATGATGATGACAATGGTGATGATGATGATGGTGACGATAGTGATGATGATGATTGTGATGATGATGAAGACGAAGAAGACGATTTTTTTATACTGTGTTTGTTGTCGGTTTTATTTACAAATTTGTTGCAATTGTTTGCGTTTTCTTTATCAGAGTCACTCGTATCGTGTTTGATGTCGTTGTTGTTGATGTTGTTGTTGATGATGTTGTTGTTGAT
>NW_008705420.1:231747-249300 GCF_000326865.2 Helobdella robusta | reverse complement strand
AGATGATTTTGTTCTTGACGATCGTTTACAATTGGAATCCAGAACTTTAAATGGTATTCGATTCGCAAGAGTGTTGGTATTTTTATTACAGATGATGTTGCTGTTGATGTTGTTGTTGATGTTGTTGTTGATGTTGACGATGTTTTTGTTGTTGATGTTGTTGTTGATGTTGTTGTTGTTGTTGTTGCTGTTGATGTTGTTGTTGATGTTGTTGTTGATGTTGTTGTTGATGTTGTTGTTGATGTTGTTGTTGATGTTGTTGTTGATGTTGTATAATAAACCCACACAGGCTCGTTCATCAACCCACGAAAACCTCCTCAACAACTTGTCCGCGACATCACGACATAATTCGTTGCCATGGCGACGTAGATAGCTGGTGACGTCATTCAAACACGTGACCTGGCCCACATATCGTTGATTGGACGATTCGGTAATGAGGTCATTTAGATAGGTCACCGTCTGTTCTAGGATGTCGGCTTTTTCGAGTTTGCTGATGCTATTGTGGCTGTTGTTGTTGATGTTGCTATGATGTTTTTGTTGATGCTGGTGTTGTTGTTGTTGATGTTTCAACAGGATTCTCAGTTTCTCCAGACACACATCCATCCTCTCTCGTCTCTTTCTTTCAACTAAAACTTTTCTCAGCTTCAATTTTTAATTTATAATTTTAATAATTATAGGTTATAATTATGATTAAATTTATACTTTTTTTTACTACTACTATTACTACCACTACTACTACTACTACTACTACTACTATTACTACCACTACTACTACCACTACTACTACCACTACTACTACTACTACTACTACTACTACTACTACTACTACTACTACTACTACTACTACTACTACTACTACTACTACTACTACTACTACTACTACTAATAGTACTGATAATAATAACAATAATAAAAAACATTAACGACTATAAACAATAATAATAACCTACTCTTCGTTCATTGCTTAGGACTTTCATGTTCAAGTTCGTTCATACAATAATAATTATTATTCTTGTTGTTAATAATAATAATAATAATGAAACGTATTATTTAGTATTATTATTGTTTAATATTATTATTATTATTATAGCAATAATAATATAAATAAGAAAATTGAAATAATGAAATGAAC
This sequence comes from Helobdella robusta, assembly GCF_000326865.2. NCBI lineage: Eukaryota > Metazoa > Annelida > Clitellata > Rhynchobdellida > Glossiphoniidae > Helobdella > Helobdella robusta. The sequence goes on along the minus strand of NW_008705420.1, from coordinate 248,168 downwards.
ACGAAAAATGTGATTACAACATATATATATATATATATATATATATATATATATATATGTGTATATATATATATTGTATATATATCATTACCTTCATCGGTGTTTCTATAATTACAAATTATTACTTTCGCTAAAACATCATTCACATTCCAAAAATACTTTCATATGATTGGAGGGTTTAAATTAGATCGACCAATCAAACGGCATCATTAAGCTTATTTAAATTTAAAAGAACCAATCACATTGCTCCATTAGACTAATTGGCCACGCCCATTTTTTGTTACGTCATTATTTAACGGTTAATTAAACCTTTGGGGATGTGAAATTCGATTGGTGGCTATTTTTAATTTAGTTGTCATGTTATGTCGAGTAGATTAGACATGTGTGAATGAATAAATGAATGAGTGAATGAATGAATGAATGAATGATGAATGAATGAATGAATGAATGAATGAATGAATGAATGAATGAATGAATGAATGAATGAATGAATGAATGAATGAATGAATGAATGAATGAATGAATGAATGAATGAATGAATGAATGAATGAATGAATGAAGGAATGAATGAATGAATGAATGTATGAACGAACGAACGAATAAACAAACGAATGATTGAATGAAGGAATAAAAAATAAAGAAACTTTTTGATTGAATGAACATATTAGTTTGTACGTATGTGTCTGTCTGAACCTGTGAAAATATACATGTTTGTTTGTATATATAAATTTGTGTATGTGTGTGTGTGTGAATGTAGAAACATATACTTTTACAAAATCAACACATCGGAGAACAATTAAGGAATTCGCATGTTGACAGGGGTGCAATTAAAAGGTTTAACTGCTGATGGGCCGTTGTTGTTGTTGTTGTTGTTGTTGTTGTTGTTGTTGCTGTGTTTGCTGCTGCTGTTGATGGTAATGATGATGATGATGATCATAGTGTTGTTGTTGTTTTCTCCTTTGTTTTTAATTTTATTTCAATAACTGCTATTTGATGAAATCATTAACGAAAATAAGGTCAACAACTGCCATAACCTCAATTTAAAAACATATCAACAACAACGACAAACAACAATAGCAAACAAATGGACAAACGAATGAACAAGCAAACAAACAAACAAACGACTCTATAATTGCGCATGTCAACATTTCTAACATATTTTAAAGCAAGGAAAAACCGCAAACAACAACAACGACAACAATAAAAATGTTTGAGAGAAGATTTAATTTAAATGTGTCACTGGAACGCAACAAGTTTTGTTGCGTCATTCATCCATCCTCCTCTCTTCAGTCTAGTTTCTATTTCACTATCTCTCTCTCTCTCTTTCTCTCTCTTTCTCTCTCTCTCTACTTAACTTTCTCTCTTTCTCTTCTCTCTCTCTTTTTTCTCTCTCTCTTTTCTCTCTCTCTCTCTACTTAACTTTCTCTCTCTCTCTATTTCTAACTTCTCTCTCTCTCTTTCTCTCTCTCTCTCTCTCTCTCTATTTCTCTCTCTCTCTATTTCTCTCTTTCTTTTTCTCTTTCTCCCCCCCTCTCTCTCTTTCTCTCTCTCTCTTTCTATCTATATGTTGGTTAGATGTTGTACGATCGTGTGTATCGTGTGTGTTGCTTCGTTGTTGTATATTAACTTTCACCCGAAGAATGCTCCAGCAGACATGTGACACGTTTGATATTAAATAAAATCATCAACATCAATGTCACCATCATCATCGTCGTCGTCGTCTTCATCATCATCCTTGCTATCTTTCTTTATTTTATGGCAATATAATCTCACTATTGTTAGATTATTTGTAGAGAACTTACAACCGACACGATGGTTAAGTCCTGTACAATCGAACAAGTTTACGTGACTGAAGATTTTTTTTTCTAAATAGGCAGGATTTTAAGGTTACTCGAAATTCGGAAAAATGACGACCAACACTTTCTTAAGTCGTGAACGGCAAATAATCCTCTACAATCTTTGCTGGTACTCGGTCCAAAGAATACGCTTTTGACGGCATTTCTGGTTCAACCATTTAAATGTAGATACTTGAACGAGATGAAAAGTTTGGGTGAAATCTGTATAATAATTAAATATTTTCAAACATAATTTCATATATTACTGTTTTTGGTTATGAAGATGGCGTTTTTATTGGTTAATACGCCTGGTATTCAAAATGTGCGTGTTGGTTTGTACAATTTACGTGCTTGTTGTTTATATCATATCTTTGAGTAAACTAAAGAGAGTTTTGTAAATAATTGTGTGTATGTGTGTATATACATACGTGTGTGTGTATATATACATATGTGTGTGTGTATATATATATACATATGTGTATGTGTGTATATACATGTGTGTGTGGTGTGTGTTTGTCTGTATGTGTGTGTGTTTTTCACCTGTAGAAATCGAAAAACCTCGCACATCCCTATTTTAATTATTGATTTACCTTTCCACGAATTTATGTTAAAATGCAAAATGGCAACGACTTTTTTTAAACATGAAAGGTTATCAAATGCATTTTAAATGAATTTAATGTATAATTTCAGAAATTAATTTAAATTAAAATCACAAAAAGAACCACAAATTCATTTTTTCCACTTTTAAAATCTTGATTAACCGGTTTTTAAATGCTTCATTCGTACTTCGTTCTTCAACATTATACGTTTTGTTATCCGGAGTTGCTACATTCGTCTTTTAATTCAGAGATGGTGATCGCCAGTTGAATGCTGGGGCCTATCATTGATAAAACGTAGAGTTATATGGGGTAATTTATATACATATATATATATATATATATATATATATATAGAGAGAGAGAGAGAGATAGAGGTAGTAGTTTATAGATTGTCATACCTTGAAACTTCATTCACATGTAATGTTAAATTTAAATTAATTTATTAATCAAACTTAATTAAAGTCTCCCCTGTAATAATGTAGTAATGCTAATAAATAGTACTATGAATTAGACCCTACTTAGATACAGATGCTAAAGGTTATCTTGTTTTCTGCAATAATAGTAATGTAATTTAGTAGTACTATGAATTGAATGAATAGATACCTACTACTATGCAGATAGTTAATTTAATTTTAATAGTAGATAAAATAGAGAGGTAGGTAGATAGATACTATTAGATAAAAATTATCTTAAGTTTTAGGTTTAGAATAGATAGATAGATAAATAGATTGGTAGTTATATAGGTTTATATAAATTTTATATAATATTTTTATATTATAAAAATATGTAGAGTTATATAGAGTTATATGGGATTCATTATATAGTGTTGTATAGAGTTTTATATAGTTTTCATAATTTAATGTTTGCAATAATTCTGTTATATTACTTTTATTATATTATATGTGCTGTTATATTCATTTTTATACCAGGTAAAGATAGTCTACAGCAAGCACTAACTCAACTTTACACTAACTAAACACTAATTTCAAAATGTCTGCAATGGACAGTCCTCCCCGAGAGCTGTCAATCATCGAGAGGCTCAGTAGATTTGCCATCTTTGCTAAACTTTTTAAAAATTTGAAGTTGGAAAAAAAGAAATCGACCAATGATATCATAGGTTTGTTAGATCATGATTATCACAATCTTTGGATACAAATTTCTTTCATTACCTATGATGTTCCCAAAGTACACACTAATTTGGCATATGACAATTTTATTTTTAAACATTTAAAGAAGAGTTAGCCACATTCCTGGCCTAATTATCTCAATAATTTTATTGGTTGACGGTGAAATTTATTTAAAAACTCTTTATTTTAAAATGAATTTTTCTATGCAATTTAAATCTACATAAAATTCGACTCAATTTTCATGTGAATCAATTAACTAATTACATTATATTAATGTTAATTTTTAAAGATGAACTGGCCACTGCTGCTGAACAAAGTAATTATTAAAGTATAATTATTATAATTATTATTATTATATTATTATCATCAACTATGCACTTATCAACGATAATGAGCATAAGAGGATCGTTCATTTTAATGGATTTTCTTTTCTTTTTATAAAATTTTATAAATTTGATAAATTATTTACATTTATTTATTTACACTCTTATATATTATTAATAATTTTCGATTGATTTCATTTTGATTTTATCTTTTTGGTCAATAAAATATTGTCCCCGTTATTATTATTATTATTATAAAATTCAATGTAATTAGCAGGAGAGTCTTCTAAATGAAAATAATTGATTTTTGTTCCATGTGAATAAATATGTGAGGCTGTTGAACATCGTGAAAATAGCGCTTTATAAGCTAAGAGATTGATTGAATGAATGATTGATTGATTAATTAATTCATTGGTTGATTTCACTAATGTGAACTAACTTAGTACTACGGTTCATTTACGGTGAATTGTTAGCTGGTAGTTTTTTTTACAAGATTCATGCAGCAGGTTAATGTTGTTGTTGTTGTCGTTTAGCAGATATTTTGGAGAACCTGTCTTCCCTCTCTGCCCCCTCACTGCCTACAACGACATCAACTCAGGCTGAAGACAACCGCATCAATAATAATAATAATAATAATAATAATAATAATAATAATGACGTCATCATTAATAATAATAACATTTTCAAAACAAGTAGTTCGTCACTGGCGTCATCATCGTCAGCGTCTTTGAATAGAAAAGGGAATTTATTTTTAAGATCCGGTGAGTTTAAATCTTGTTGAAATAATCATATATGCAGACTTGCTACATTTTTAGTGGCAGTGCATTCGGCCCGCCTGGTTCAAATGCAAAGTGAATTCCCCCTGTCACATGCACTTGCATACAGTTCAGATACAATATTGTATTGGATCTTGTTGATTCTTCTTAAAAAAACTTGAAAAGTCTACAAATGAATAAAAATAGGCATAATAATAATAATAATGATAATAATTAACTGATAATTATTTTTATTATGAGCAGGCGCAGGCCATCATCATCATCATCGAAGACTGCTCTCACTTAACAAATATAGAATCCCCAACAACAACAACAACAATTTGAAGCGCCAGGAACATCAATTCTCATCGTCATCGTTGCAGCAGATATCAATGACAACATCAGCTACAACAACGACGTCTAGATCCATTTTTAATCATCTGCCATTGAAAAAGTCCACATCGCTGATCCCTGTCGTTGGCAGTTACGACGAGGTACCTGTCCACGAGCCCAACTTGGAGAGGTTGTTGCTGTTGTTACTGTTGCTGTTGTTGATGATGTTGTTGTTGATGCTGTTGTTGTTGTTGGTGGTGTTGTTGGTAGTGGTTGTATTTGTTGAGGATGTCGTTGTAAATGTTCCCTTAATTATTCTTGTATTGTTTCTAAATCATTTTCACAAACTATTAGGCATCCATTCAAAAGCGCCATGAAGGGCTCGAGGAGTTTACAGAAGTTACAAAAAAACAACAACAACAGTAACAACCTCAACAACAACATCAGCAACAACAACAGTAACAACCTCAACAACAACATCAGTAACAACATCAGCAACAACATCAACAACAACATCAGTAACAACATCAACAATATAAACATCGATAATCGCCGGTCTAATTCATTGCCAAGGACCGCAATAGTTAATAACAACGCTAACAATATTAACAATAAAATGAATAATAATAACAACAACAACAATAAAAATAACTATAATAACAATAATAATAATAACATTAATAATCGACACCATCATTATGGTTATAATGATGATGATGGTGGTGGCACGGAAGCTGATCTATTGTTAGTGTTGATGGTGTTGACAGTGATGATGACGACGACGATGATGATGAAGATGATGACGATGATGGTGAAGATGATGACGATGATGGTGAAGATGATGACGAAGATGGTGACCATGATGGTGAAGATGATGACGAAGATGGTGACCATGATGGTGAAGATGATGATGATGACGAAGATGATTTTGCTATAGATCGCCATCTCCAGCAATTTTGCACGGAGAAGATGATTACAAAGGTCCGCGATGTTCCTTACACAAAAATTATGACGACGACGATGATGATAATAATGATGTACGAAACTATAATAACGATGATGACGTCATTGATGATGATGATGACGACGATGATGATGAGGATGGAAAAGAAGACAACTTGAAAAGCAATGAAAGGACATTTAGGAAGGAGGTGATGAGTTTATTATCCACCCGTCCAGGTGTTAAGATCGGGGTCGTACAGGTAAGAAAACAGGGATGGCCGGGTTTCATTATTTATTATTATCTTTCATCATCATTATTATTGATGTTATTATAATTATTTAATATTTATTTAATTATTTATTATTATTAATGTTATGGCTGCATGCGTGCAGGTTAGCAATGCATTGAGGTCAAGGACATTCGAGGATGTTGACGTGTGTGACGATGAGGGTTACAACAAACTTGTCCTTAAGAGACATTTGAATCAGTTAGTCGCGACGATGGTGCTGATTGTGATGATGATGATTGTGATGATGATGATTGTGATGATAATTGTGATGATGATGATGATTGCGATGATGATTGTGATGATGATTGTGATGATGATGATTGTGATGATGATGATTGTGATGATGATGATGATTGTGATGATGATTGTGATGACGATTATGATCACGCCAACAGCCGGTTAAGCCTAAGACCAACACTTCAAGAACTGATAGCCAAGCATATAATCTACAGTTAGTCAGTTTATAATTTATGCGGTTTCTATGTTTATGAATATTCATTATCATCTTCTTCTTTTTCATCGTCATCACAGAACAGACTGTAGAAGAACGAGAGAACGAGAAAGAAGAAAAGAAAAGAACTTTGTTGAGGAAGGTTTGTAATGCTGGTTGATCATCAGCCAATCATATCATTGAAAGATCATAAAATTTAACGATTTCATCGATCAACCAACCAACCAGCCAGCCAGCAAGTCACAAACCGATCAAACAACCAACCAATCAAACAACCAACCAATCAAAATCAATTAACAACTAATCCACTAACTAACCAGCCAATCAAAATCATTTAACAACCAATCCACCAACTAACCAGCCAATCAAAATCATTTAACAACCAATCAACCAATGACAGCTGAGCTTTCGACCGACAGTGGAGGAACTGAAGGAGCGAAAGATCATAAAATTTAACGATTTCATCGAGGTGACAAACGCCGAAGAATATGATAGGACGGCCGACAAACCTTGGACACGCCTCACTTCAAGAGATAAGGTTCCTATCATCATTACCATCTTCTTCTCCATCATTACTATCATCTTCATCGTCGTCGTCATCATCATCACCAGGCGGCCATTCGGAAGGAGTTGAATGCCTTCAAAAGCACCGAGATGCCTGTACATGAAGGCAGCAAACATCTCACTAGGTATTTTTCTTCGTCTTCGTCTCTATGTCTGTATTTATATGTATGTCTGTATATGTGTGTATATATATATATATATATATATATATATATATATATGTTGGTAATAGACCATAATTTTTACAATATTCTATAAATTCTACCGAATGTTTGGCGTTAATATGTTTGTAGTTCGTTTTTTCGCAACTTTTTAGAGTGTGTGTATATATGCAAGTTTGTTTGTACATACGAATAGATAAGTTAAAAAACAAATGATAAATCACTTCAGATTTCATCCAAAATGACTACGAACAGGAAGCTGTGGGCTGTGAGGGAAAGACAATGAAGATGGCGATGGTGATAGAAAGCAGTCACAGCGATGATGAAGGAAAGATGTCATCATCTCGTCATCACTTCGCCACATCAGACGACTATCTGCATCTGTTTGTTGCACATCGCAAAATGTATTTCAAGTTTATACTGGTCGGTTATTCACTCATTTACTGACTGAAGCACCCATCAATCAATCATTTATTCATTCTGTCAGTCAATCCTTCATTCATCCACCAATAAATCAATCAACCAATCGGTCAATCAGTTAGTTTATTTAAAGCTCAACAATTTATTTTTCTCAATCACATTATATCCACTCGTCAACTAGTCTTCACATATTATCTTCGGGTTTTTCTCATTTACAAATATTTATTTAATATATATATATATATATTATAATATTTATTTCTTTTTGTATATACTGATTATATATATATATACATATTATATTTATATAACTGCTATATATCTATATACATAGTGTTAAGTTTTATGTATTTTTTATTAATTTACAAGTCATTTATTTGTATGCATTTCAAACCAGCTGCCTTGCTCCGCCCATTAACACACATACACACACACACACATACAGGCATACACACAAACACATACAGGCATATAAATATTTTACTTTGCCCATATTTAAAAGCTTCTAATATATTTGTGATCGTATTTCTGTCTGAACGCTTTAGTCCGTGTGCGCGCGTCTGTTATAAATATAAACATAAAAATATATAATTATATATACATATTGTTATATACAGTTTTGTATGAATTCTACCGAATCGTTGGCATTAATCAATTTAAAGTTTGCCTTTTCAATTTTCCTTACTAGAAAATCCTAATAAGACAAGGCAAACATTGAAAAGACGAACTTGAAGTTGATAAATGCCGACAATTCGGTAGAATTAATACAAAACTGTCTAAAATATGGTCTCCTTCCAACAGTTATATTTATATATATATATATAGTTATATATTTGTATATAACTTGCTGAATTCATTCTTTATGAGGTTTCGTCCATTGGAGTTAGATTTTTACAATTAAACGTTTTATTAATTTCAATTTATTTGTCTTTTAAATAATTTAATTGGTTAATCAGTTAATTTTTCCTATCGTCATTTCAGCATTGATTCGTTTCCAATGTTTTTAACCGTTTTGTTCTTTTCTTTCAAACGTTCTGTTCATTCCTTTTTCTTTGATGAAATGATGGATGGATGGTTGGGTCTTGCTAATTATAACAATAATAATAACTATAATAATAATAATAGCGATAATACATTCCAAGGTTAAATATGAACACTGCAACATAAAATCAATTTCAAAGATTTCTGAAATATGATTGGTCGGTAAAAATAGAAACATGAAATATCTTACAACCAGTAGGAATCATGGTTATGAGACACGTTGCATATCAATCAATCAGTCAGTCAATCATTCAACCAGTCAGTGATTCAATTAATCAATTGATCAGAACAAGAAAATAATTAGATACATAGAGGGTAAATTTTAATGCAATGCAAAAAGCGATATTACATTAACTTCACTAAGTTAGATTGCATAATTTATTCAATAATATTTACATAATTTATTCATTAACACTTGCATAATGTATGCATACATTCATTTTTATAGGTTGCCGGCTTAATATAGTCTGAAGGAACACGACAACGAGATCAATCATGATAATGACGACGACGAAGATGATGTGACGACAACCGTAATATAATAACTCGATCAAGATGAGAAACGTTGATAAACTATGTTAAAAAAAAGTGGCCGACCGACCGGATGAAGATCATAAATGTCTGCTGGTCGATATCAATTGCGTCGTGACGTCAGCAGCATCAACAAAAAACTCATTAACGAAATCCTCAACAAAAGTGGCAATTAATAATGATGGACTTCCTAATTGAAGGAGCCTTTAACAACCAGTTTAAATAAATTACAAAGATTAATAACAATTTGGAATGGAAGCAATTGTTAAAAGAATGAACAAGCGAAAAATCAAAACGAACGAACGAATGGAGGAAAGCAAAAAAGAAAGAATATTTATCAAATTGTTTACTGAACGATGTATCATTGAAAGCACTTTAAAAATAAATCAGCTCAACAACAACTCAACTTGGAAAATGCAAATATACAGACATGAACTGTGCACACAGCTATACACACATACGAACAAAGAAACAAACGTCTCCAGACAGATACAAGCATACATACATTTGAATATACGATACATACAGCCATATATATATATACAAATAAACAAAACATACAGTCACATACATACATACAAACGTACACACCCATACAAACAAACAAACACAGACAGACGGAAACATTCAAACGGATGAAGTGATATTTTCATCATGAAGCATCATCGATACGGCCATCTTGAAATCCCAGCAATATTTTTGCAACAACATCAAACATCTGGATTCAGAGGCTATGCCTAATTTGCATAATTTATTCAGCTTTAGCTTGCGCCCTGCCTTCTCTTTTGACCAATCAGAGGCCTCTAATGCCTCTTCTGATTCCTCCCATGTCGACCCAGCTACCTCATTCATCAGAGCTCTTACCATTTGTGCTCTGACGTCATTGTGGTTGTTGTTGTTGTTGTTCGTGAATTTGGGCAGTTGTTGGGGAAAGGTGATTTTGTTGTTATGATTGAAGTTGTGAAATGTTGACGTAGTTGTTGATGTTGGAGTTGTCGGAGTTGCGAGTTTGTGCTGTGATTGTGATTGTTGTTGTGGTTGTAGAATTGTTTTATTTCGTTGTGGGAGCAGAATACTGTTGCTGCTGTTGATTTTGTTGTTACTACTGTGAACTGCATAAGTGTTGTTGTCAATTTGGCTGTCGATGTTGCTGTTGTTGTTGTTGAATACGAGTTTCGACTTGCTCGTTGTTGGTTGATGTGATTTCTGCAGCATGAAATCATTAAAATTTGCATACGTTTCATTATTCCCCACTTTCTTGTCACCTTTCTCTATTTTAAGTCTTTTGTTGGCGTCGACGTCATTTTTGTTGCTGACGGGATGGTCTATTGAAAATGACGTCATCGTAACGACTTCGTCACCATTATGGTAGACATCATCATCGTCGTCGTCATCGCTTACCTCCTCCTCACCAGCATCTGGAGAATTATTTCGATGTTCAATTTCTTGCAGCATAAAGTCATCATAGTTTGCGTATATGTCTGTTGTCGTTGTTGATGTTGTTGTTCCTGATGGCGTTGATGATGTTGCTGTTGTGTATTCACTGGTGTTGCAGTAAATGTCTTGATGTAGTTGTTGGTAGTGTTGTTGTTGTCGTTGCGTTAAAGAGAACTGTTTTGCTGATGTTGTTGTTTGTTGTTGTGATTGTTGTTGCGATCGTTGATGCAATTGTTTTTCCAATTGCAACTTCAAATCTTTCTTGTGGAAGATTGGTTGAGGAGATGAAGCGAGTGTTGCTGCTGTTGTTGGTGTTGATGTTACTTCCGCTACATGTTGTTGTTGTGATGACATCAATGCATGTCGCGGAGATGATGAAGACTTTGCAGCAGCAGCAGCAGTTGATGATGACTTTGCAGCAGCTGCAGCTAATGATGACGACGACGACAATGGCGGCGGTGACATTGGTGATGCAATGAATAAGTTCCTGAACTTTGTGTAATCTATTGTGCCACTGTCAACATTTTGACAACCTTGTTCATGTTGTTGTTGTTGCTCTGTAATTTTTCTGCCATTACAGTAAGTAGCATCAACAAAACCACCCAAATTATAATTATTATTGTTTTTATTATTGTTGTTGTTGTTGTTGTTGTTGTTGTGTGTGCAATTAGGAATGAGGTAGGCAGTATAGCTATCGTCTGATAATCTCTGAGTGCTGCAATAAATAGAAATAAATGGTTTCATTCCAGTAAACACTAATTTCTAACTAGGAATGAATGAATGAATGGATGGATGGATGAATGAATGAATGGATGGATGAATGAAACGATAATGTTCCAACTATTTAAAACGCTAACGAAACGAATGAAAATGCATATAAAGTTGATATATCAGGTGATGGCGGGCAGACCTAGCAATGGAGTCGGTGATGGGTGGAGGTAGAGGGGTGCCATCAATGGAACCATCAAACATCTCCATGACATCAATTTTATTTGGAATGTTGGTGAAGTTGCTGCTGCTGCTGCAGAACAAATTATTGTTGTTGACGCTGTTGTGGATGACGATGATGTTGTTGGCTATTAACTTTTTCTTTGATTTTTTTCTGCTGTTGTTTCTATTGGCTTTGTTGTTGATGTTTTTGTTGTTGTTGATGTTGCCAGGTGGTGCGGTTTTGTTGATGTGATTGTTTTTGATGTTGTTGTTGTTGTTGATGATGTTGTTGATGTTGTTGTTTTTAATGCTGTTGCTATCAATATCAACCAATAGCCCTTCAGTAACAACTGCACCACTAATATCATTGTTGTTGTTGTTGTTGTTATTGAATGGATGATGTTGTTGTTGTGGGGAGTGGCAGACCTGTGGGGAGTGGCAGACCCCGAAGTCCCCTATTTCACCGGGAAGGGGGTAGAATAAAGAACCAGGACGATCTTTCGTTGGTTTTTTATTCTTTACTGCTGCTACTGATGACGATGATGATGACGGGTTCGGAGATTTGGCTCTAGTTGGTCTTCTGATGTTGTTGTTAGTGGACCCTCTCTTTGGCTGGTAGAAGCCTGGTGATAAAAATTATAACTAATTATAATAATAATGAAATTAGCTGGCTGGTTGATAGATAGATTGATTGATTGACTGATTGATTGACTGATTGGTTGACTGATTGGTTGGTTGATTGGTTGGTTTTCAAATACAGACTTCTTGATATGACTTCACTTCTGCATCTAATGTCTGGTGGTAGAGTCGGGTTCTTCAAATATTTCCTGATTTAAACGACAATTATAAAATTATATTATTATATAAAATTATATTATTATTATTATCATCATCATCATCATCATAATAATAATAATTACCATCATATGGTCGACAAACAAAACTGCGACAAGAGACGCACCACATCATTGCGACAAGAGACGCACCACCACCCACACCACCACACCACATCATCATCATCACTTACTCATCAATGAACGACGGATTTCCCCACATTCCCCCACCACCGTCGGCGTGGCCCGCATGCACCAGACTGTTCTTAAGGGGACTGCTGATATCATCACCTGGACATCATAGTGGTGAGGATGGTGAAGTTATCGTTGGTGACGACAGTAATGATGAAGTTGGAGAGGAAGAAGAGATAAGATGAAGGAAAGTGCACAAGTTCAAGCAAACTCGTCTGCATATTCTCTCTCTCTCTCTCTCTCTCTCTCTCTCTCTCTCTCTCACACACACACACACACATCATCATCATCTTTATCACCATCCTCCTCACCTGATATCTTCCTCATGGGATCAACGAGAGTTCTCGGGAACATTCCAGTTAGTGTGGTCCTCTTGTTTTGACCGAACCACCAATGATGAGTCGGCCTGTCGTCATCATCATTTTGATGGTTATGACAAAGATGATAGCGTAATGGCTAAAGTGCCTGCCACTGTTGCTGCAGTTGCCGGGTTCGAATACAAGAAGATCCCCGCCTATACATGCATGCAATGTGTGTGACGAGAAGATGAACCACGTGCATTTATATGCACTCAATATATACTACGTGAAAAGAATGATGATGATGATGATGACGACGATGATGATGATGACGACGATGATGATGATGACGACGATGGTGATGACGTAGACGATGATAAAAGAAATGAATCCCACCTGCCGTCAATAATAATCACCAAATCATCTTTCTCCAAATCGAGGAAACCTCCGCCCCCATCAACAACATCATTATCATCACCGCCGACATCATTATCATCAGCAAGAGGATTGGCAATCCTTCCATTGTTCCGATCGTTATCATCACGGTCAGCTCTGCCAGAGCTATTGTTGTTATATCTAGCTAGCGATACATACTCTTCTGGAGTGTTCTGTATGTAGGTTGGTGTGGGATGATGTTGACAACAATCATCATCATCATCCTCGTCAATATTCTCCTCATCAACATCATCTTCATCAGCAACTGAAACCTCAATGAGCAGAGACTTCAAAGTTTTAAAATCCGGACGATCGCTCGGCCTGCACGCCCAACACTTTTTGAGGATGTGCTCGTAGAACCTGCTCGGACATCTCCTCGGTCTCACTAATCGATCGTTCGGTGAGTCGATACGTTGTAATATCTTCGTCCGGGAGCGAAAGTCAAAAAAGAAATATTCACAAATCAAAAAAAAATTAACTAATTTATTACTTTCAGCAAAAAGAAGGAGGTATCAGTCTTGTTTGGTGATAATTACTAATCATAATATAATAATTAATGCGCAAAATTAACTGAAGACCCACGACTAACCTCCCCCCCGTTGAGGCCCACCCAGGGTTCTTCCCCCCCACTGAAAATCTCCCACATAACCACGCCAACCATCCAACAATCGCTGGCGTGTGAGAAATGTCGGAGCTTCAAGCTTTCAGGGGCACACCTTGTTTCGGATGGTTTGATTGGTCAACTTTAATGGATCGATTTGAGAGATAGAAGATGATTGGTTGATTAGTTTGCTATGTGTAGATGATTGTTTAATAGGAGAGATCGATGATTGTTGTTTTGTTGAATGTTCTTTAGATCAGAGCCATACAAACATTTTAGTTTCGCAGGCTGATACTGAAGTTTACAGATATGACGCCAGCCACCACCACCATCACCACCAATAGATCAATTGCCTAAACAAGAACCACTGCACACACACAAACACGTTACAACTTTCATTCAGAATATATAAAGCTTAAATAAATTATTTGAACTGGCGATTTAAGTGATGAAGCAATCCATTCGGACAGTCACCATGCAAATGGCATCTTCTTCTTCTCACTCATGACGTAATGATCTCCGTGCGATGACAACGATCTCATCAGCCCAAAATCACCTATCTTCACCTTCAATCAATCAATCAATCAATCAATCGATCCATCAATAATCAACCAAACAACCAGTCAACCAACTAATCAATCAGCCAGCCAGCCAAACAATCGACCAACCCTCTCAAGTGACATCATAAAAATATTCCTGGCAGCAAGGTCTCTATGAATGAGATGGAGTGATTGAAGGTAGACCAGGCCATCACAGATCTGCAGCATGTAGCTGTGCAGTGTGGTCAGCAGAGGCAGGTTTCGGCAGTGGTGGTCGGGGTGCCGAAGGTACGTTAGCAAGGAGCCTAGTGGAGCTAGTTCTGTAACCTGGAGAGTTGGTTAGTTGGTTGGTTGGTTGGTTGGTTGGCTGGTTAGTTGAATGATTTTTTATTAATTAGGTGATGATAACATGAAAAAATTTTTGATAAACAATTAGTTGCAGGAATTAAAAATTATCTTTTAATTTTTCAAAATCATCATTATCACAATCTTTGTAACTTTTTATTATCACCAACAACAACATCATCACCAACATCATCATCACCAACAACACTCCCATCATCATCATCATCATCATCATCATCCTCACCATCATGAGCGGATTTGAAAGTACAACCCCATATAAATGGATGATGTTTGGATGGTCGAGTGAGTACATCGTTCTCACTTCATCCATAAACTCCTCCATCGATCCATCCATCTCACCTTTCAATGTTTTTACTGCTACTGGAATCTGTATGTGTGTCACAGCAACCAACCAATCATAAACCAGCCAACCAGCAACCATCCAATCATCAACCAGTTAATAATAATTAACCAGCCAATCACAAGCCAGTCAACCTTATTAACAGGTGAAGTCATCCAGATAGCCTTTCTAACCACACCAAATGAACCATCCCCAAGCTTGCAAACAAAATGAAGATCTTTCTCATTTATTAAACATTTCAGCGCATCACTGTTTGATGACATCATCGATGACATCAACATCACTGGGGATGTTGGTTGTTGCTGTGGTGTGGTTACGGACTGTTTAACTGGAAGAATCTATAGGATTAAAAGTGAATTGAAGTATACATACTTCATAATAAATTCTTAAATATTTAATTCCTTTATATTTTTATGTAGATAAATACCATATAATAACCACAGAAATAAAAACTCTAAACATAGAAGTGAGATTGCTAATAGCAAAGAACCTTAGTTAGGAATGATTTTCTTCCTTGGTGTTTTTTAACACAGTCAAGCAGACGCCTGATGGCTGGCCGACCCATTCCTATTCCTTCAAGATCTTCCGGTTTGACATAGTCGAAATGTGATAGCCTTTGAATTAGTGTCAGGTTGGTTTGTGTTAAGCAAATAAGTCAGTTGTTTTAATTTAAAAAACGAACCCACCCACCTGGTAACCTGCAGATCATCTCTTAATTTGATGTAGAATTGATCTAGTTGAATTTCTTTCAATAGCTTCAACAACCAATCAGAAGTGTTGTTTTCTTTTGTAGACATCTTCTCTTGTTAAACTTTTTTAAAGAGTTATTTTATATGGATGGGTAGGTAGGCAGGCAGTTATTTAATTAGGCACAGGCAGTCAGTTTTATTCAAATATTTTCAGATCAAATTGGTCAATTTTCAAAATAAAACAATCCTTAATTTAAAATTTTACCTCTTTTTTAGCTTTTCTATTTATTTTTATTTTATAATTAAATATTTTCAAATTTTTTTAATGTTTTTCTAATAAATAGAATAAATTTTAAATAAGAGTATAAAATTAAAAAAAATATAAAAT